>NW_026512250.1:0-65766 GCF_027579735.1 Bombina bombina
TATGTGTTGAACTGCTGAATTACTGTTTACACTTCCATATTGAATGATTCATGTGATGTACTTGTTTGAACTAATAGATTAAGCACTGTTTGTTTCCAGCAATGCAAGAGTTAACTGTGGCAACAGATTTATGTCAGTGTAATTACATGATTTAAGAAGGCTGTGAGCCAGTACACAGCACGGTCTATGAGTAAGGCAGAGAAGCTGAAACATGTCAGACCGCTGCTGTCCTAGCTCTTTTGTTTTTATGCACTGAGAGTGTTTTTATATTTTGTATGGCAATAAAAGCTAAGTATTATCTTTTTACCTGTGGCCCGACTCGCCTTTTTTTCTCTTGTGGCTGCTGGTGATTTTGCAGACTTGCGGAGGTCTGCAGGCGGTTTGGGGAGCACCTCTGTGGTTGCTGTGTTTGGAGCCGTTACATTGGTCACTTTGGTAGTGACAAAGAAGCCAAGGGGAGGAGATTGCCACACTCACTTGGGAACTGATTGAGACCAGGAGGGTACAGAGAGAAGTTGCGGTTGGCGACTGGAGCCCCCAAGGTACTGTGTTACATCAGCATTCAGGATGTTTATACTGTGATACCCCCATTGTAGGCTTTTGACATTTTACGTTTGTGTCTGGCTAAATGAGCGCTGTCTCAGGACTTATCTGTATATAACAATATATAGAGTATCTTGATACAGTGTTGTAAATTACTTAAGTAAATTACTATGCAGCTGGATTAGCTGTAAGAGTTAACAGCGCCATTAAACAAGTGCTTATTAAATAACAATGATATGGATAATTAAATCTACTTATAACACTTAGGACGTATTTAGTAGTTATTTCAATATTTACTGAGAGTAACTGGTGCTAAATATTGGACGTAAGGTTTAATTCTGTTAACCGTAATGGTTATCAGCGCTTCTATTTAGCGCCTATAAGAAATAATAACCTAAGTCCAGGTTTCCTTATGCTAGAACCTCTAACGCTGTGATAAGTTATAGAGCAAACAATTATACAGACCGTAAACAGAGGTTAATCTAAGAGATCAGTAAGTAAATGGTATTTTGTGCTCCAATCTAATTAAACAACAGCTCCTTCCTTTAAATAAAAAGAGCCCCCCATTAGCTCTCGTAAACCCCCCTGACGCATTTCACCCCTCTGGACTTTGTCAAAGGCGGCGGGCCACCGCTTTTTTGGGGATATAAGGCCGATGTAAACCAGAAGTTCCGCCTATACCGTGTTCTGATTGGATATCGTCAAAGTCCGTCATTGTTGAAGTCATTACCTGATTAGTTACTGATTGAACTCATTGGTCAGTCATTTAAGATGGATTAGGGCAGTATTAAAGATTTGCAATTTAAGGTGGATTGCGGTGTAATTCACGTATATTACAATGTAAAATGTATTTAATAAGTATCAGTTCGGTTCTCTCAATTCTCATATACAGTAATTTGATTTAGTAAATATTGGTTTAAAACCTAATATTATTTACGTTCACTTTGAAGACAATAATATTAATATTTATCTGTATGAAGTGAATATTTTTTAATCTTTTGTTTGGTGGGTTTATTTTATTACGTTATGTACCAAATATAAGGTGCAGTTGTATCTGTATGGAATCATTCAGACCTCTTGATTTTAAGTAGAATTGCCAATGTTTTATTAATATTATCTATGATGTGTAGTTGTATCTGTATTAATTTAAACTTTTCAATTATTTTTATTTTGCGTGCTTTATTATTTATGAACCTTATCAGCCTCACCACTGATATATTTCAGTTTATTATATTAATCTGAATATTATCAGATTGGGTTATTGATCTTATTAGTGTTGAATCTAATAACTCTTGTGCACTAAATAAATGTTATATGTGATTCCATCTTTTAGTGATTACATAGATGTGTTTAAATGTATAATTTATCAAAATATTATAAAAGATGTGATCTTTGGTGATTAAAAAAATATTAGTCTGTAATATTTAAGATATTGAAATTAATAAGAAAAGATAAATAAAAATAATAATAATGAGACAATTGAATTGAAAAATTAATAATAATAGACACTTGAATTGAAAGATAATTATTGTGCAATTTAATTTAACACATGCTCAAAATTGTGACTTAACTATAACAGTGCTTCTATATTGTGTTAATTAAATTTTACTCTAGTGTAATTAGATTCTTCAACAATAATTGTTCCCAATACTGTGTATTTGTTTTAATGAATACCAGTTTCAAGTGGGTTTCTAAGGACTCATGATTTTACTAAGTAAAGAAATCTCTCAATTATGTGAGTTCTTCTAGGTCCTTTTATCATAATCATTCATTCAGAAATAATAAAGGTCAGATATTAGTCTGACCTGATCCTTTATTGGTTTGGATGGCATGGTTGTTAAGTTGATTTAACATTTTTCATCATTGCCTTTATATTTAATTATATTATAATGATTATATTTCGATTATGTGTCTTGTCTGCAGCTTTCTTCACTTGATATGCGTTCCTGATACTCTCGGAATTATAAAAATACGTAATAGTTGTTATGTTCATTTAATCTGGATGTACTGAATTCAAAGATATATCCTTCTGCTTTAAGGAGGGCAGTTTCTAATTAAATCTCCTCCTCTCATGCCTATGGTGACTTTTTCTATTCCCCAGCATCGAATGTCCTCTTGATTGGAATTATGATATTCCAAAAAATGTGCTGCTACTCTTGTTAAGGTTTTTTCCTCCTTCTTTGTCTGCATTTTTAATATTTCTCAGATGTTCCATTAGTCATAGCCTCAGTTTTCTTGTCGGCATACCCACATAGTATTCCCGACATCTGCATTGAAGAACATATACTACCCCTTCAGTGTTACAGCTTATGTATCTTTGTATTTTATAGGTTTGTCAAAATCTGTTTTCAGTATATATTTACATGTGCTACAGTTCCCACATTTAAACAAACCAGGATTAAAAGCCATTTTGGTTTTCTTTTTTGGAAGTGACTACTGGTGATTAGATCTTTTTGGTTTTGGGAACGTCTATAACTTATATCTTGTTTATCACCTAAGCTTTTCTTCAATACCGGATCTGTCATCGGGATCTCCCAATGTTTTGATATTATATCCACAATTTGAGGAGTTTGAGAGTTGTACATAAGTATGAGTCTTGGCGTTTCATTGCTAGTTTTAGTTTTTTGT
This sequence comes from Bombina bombina, assembly GCF_027579735.1. Lineage (NCBI taxonomy): Eukaryota > Metazoa > Chordata > Amphibia > Anura > Bombinatoridae > Bombina > Bombina bombina. The sequence continues at coordinate 3,172 of NW_026512250.1, forward strand.
AAAGAAGTTCTTGTCTGTTAGTATATTGGGCTCTGAATTTTGCTCTTTTAATGTTATTTTTACTGTAGCCTCTCTCCAACAATCTCATTTTTAGTTGATTAGCTTTATGTTGAGTGTGCTTTCTTCTGAACAGTTTCTACGTACTCTCAATAATTCTCCGGTGGGTAATCCTCTGATCCCAATGCATGTGCACTGGTATTGAATAGGAGACTATTCATAGCTGTATGCTTTCTATATAAGTCAGTCTGAATATGACCATTAGTATCTTTCATTATGGTAAGGTCTAAAAAATTAATTTTAGTCTGACTTGCTTCATACGTTAGTTTAATATTAGGATCATTTTTATTCAATGTTTCCAAAAATCCTATCAGTTCATCGTATGTTCCTTCCCATATGAAGAAGATGTCATCTTTATAATGTAGCCAGTATCTTGTCTGTATATTTGGTGTTAACATCTGTAAAAACTTGCTCCGCCTCCCACCATCCCAAAAATGAATTTGCGAAGGTGGGGCACACGCTGTACCCCTGGCTGTTCCTCGAGTCTGCAGATAATATTGGTTGTTAAACAAGATTCCAATATAAATTTTAGTAATTGGGAGATAAAATTGTCATGATCTTTATCCTCTTATCTATAGCTTGGATCCCTTTGGTGTGATCAATTAATGTGTACAGTGATTCTACATCTGGTCACCAACCAGGCTGTTAGATTTAGGTTGATGCCATTGAGTATCTGTAATAAATGCATGGTATCTTGTACATACAAAGGCAATTTCGATACATATTGGCGTAAGCGGTTATCAATGTATTGGCTTGTCTTTTCTGTCAGACATCCAATACCAGACACAATTGGTCTGCCAGGTGGTATTTCTTGGTTTTTATGTATTTTTGGTCTCAAGTAGAATGTTGTTGTTTTTGGTTTATGGACATTCAAATATTTTCTTTTTCATTTATTATCCCTTCATTGAATGCCTTTGAAATCAAATGATTATATATTTTCTGATAGCCCACCACGGGGTGGTATAGTAGTTTGGAATAGCAGTTTTTATCTCTAAGCTGTCCGTTTACTTCCTTCAAATACATTTCAGGGGCCAGCTAATGATATTCCCCCCTTTATCAGAATTGTGTATAACTACTTCATAACATTGTTGCATCTCTTGTAGTGCTGTTCTTTCTCTAAGGGTTGTTATTCTCTTTTGGGAGCAGTTTAAGTCTAGCGATGTCATTGCAGACCATTTCATTAAATATATCCAATTGTGGTGTGTTAATGTTCTTAGGTACAAATGTGGATTTATTGGAGAATTTATTCCTCCCTTTGGCATTACCATTGCTGGAGAAGTCATTTTCATTTAATAAGTTTTCCAGATCTTGGATAGTCTACTCAGGAGTTCTTCATTCCATTACTATTCAGAATCTTTATGGGAGAAATGTTTTTTTAAAAGAAACTTACAGAGATATAATTTATTATCTTTAACCCCTTGAGTGCTAATGACGGCTCTGAGCCGTCACAGAGTTTCCCACTCTGGTGCTAATGATGGCTCAGAGCCGTCACTAGCACTCTCCCACCTTGAGGGGGATCTGGGGGCTCCTACCCCGGCGATCGGGCCTGCAAAGTGACAGGCATCGGTGGGGGTTCACGTTATACGTGGAGACGTCACGTGCAATAACGTGATGACATCACCGCGCAACTTTATTTATTCTTAACAATGTTATGTATAGGAGCAGGGGGCATGCTGTTTAGAAGCCTGTATCTCAGGCATCTAAGCAGCTTCAGACCCCCAAGACCCACCATTGGAAAGGTAATTGCAGTGTAAGTCTTGTGGATATGAAAAGAAAAAAAAAAGTTAAAAAACATTTCTTCAAAAAATAAAAAAATAAAAAAAACCTTTAAAAAATCTTAGCACCCACGTGGGAAAGTGCTTAGCACTCAAAGGGTTAATGACTTTGAGTTTGTCCACATTATGGCTACTGTGAAGTGCCAGCCTGCCATCTAAGCGCCTAATTGGTGCTATAATCTTGTGAGTAATACATCTTGTCTTATATTTATACCCATGCCAAAAAGTATTAGGCCATTTGTGTTTTATTTTATTTAATAGATTTCCTTCTGGGAGACTGACCATCTCTTGACAAAGAGCAGCCAGGACCACTTACAGTGTTGGAGGACCAGTCACCTATCCTCTTATCTTATTTTTTAAAAAACCTCTCTTTTGGATTTCATTGTTTATTAATAATAATCTTTATGTAACTTCAAGTAGGACTCTAGAGCACCCCTAGTGGCTATATGTGTATATACATATAATCTGTCTCCTTACAAGTGGCTGGTTTTTGCTACCGTGAGTTCGCAGTAGCAATTAACCAGAGATCCGATGCTCTAGGCAGTTTTGGGGATCTAAAGATGGTGGGAGTGGGTGTTAGACATCAATTTAAAGGCTCTTTTCAGTGCCGTTTTTCTCAATGGGAACTGTGTGTTTCCAGCAAATATATACAGTCGTATGCCATAATTTTCGTTTATAAATAATTGGGTGTTTGGATCAGCAATCAAATAACTGAAGGACACAGTAATATTTCAGTAGTGAAATTAAGTTTATTGGATTAACAGAAAATGTGCAATATGCATCAAAACGAAATGAAACAGGTGCAAAAATTTGGGCAACCTTGTCATTTTGTTGATTTGAATAGCTGTAACTACCTAGCACTGATTAATTGGAACACCATTGGTTTGGTGAGCCCTTTAAGCATTGAACTTCATAGACAGGTGCATCCAATCATGAGAAAAGGTATTTAAGGTGGCCAATTTTAAGTTGCTGTTCTCTTTGACTCTCTTCTGAAGAGTGGCAACATGGGGGTCTCAAAACTATTCTCAAATTACCTGAAAACAAAGATTGTTCAACATTATGGTTTAGGGGAAGGCTACAAAAAGCTATTGCAGATATTTAAGCTGTCAGTGTCCACTGTGAGGAACATAGTGATGAAATTAAAGACCACAGGCACAGTTCTTGTTAAGGCCAGAAGGGGCAGGCCAAGTAAAATATCGGAGAGACAGAGGCCCACAGACCACCTCCAAAGACATACAACATCATTTGGCTGCATATGGTGTCACTTTGCATCGTTCAACAATTCAGTGCACTTTGCAAAGGAGAAGCTGTATGGGAGAGTGATGCGGAAGAAGCCTTTTCTGTACACACGTCACAAACAAAGTCACTTGAGGTATGCAAACGCACATTTGGACAAGCCAGATTCATTTTGGAATAAGGTGCTGTGGACTAAGGAAACAAAGATTAAGTTATTTGCTCATAACAAGGGGCGTTATGCATGGTGGCAAAAGAACACAGTGTTCCAAGACAAACACTTGCTACCCACAGTAAAATTTTGTGGATTGTCCATCATGCTGTGGGGCTGTGTGGCCAGTGCTGATACTGGGAATCTTGTTAAAGTTGAGGGTCACATGGATTCCCCTCAATATCACCAGATACTTGAGAATAATGTTGAGGAATCAGTCACAAAGTTGAAGTTACGCCGGGGCTGACTATTTCAACAAGACAACGACCTAAAACACTGCTCAAAATCTTCTCTGGCATTTATGTAGAGGAACAAGTACAATGTTCTGGAATGGCCATCCCAGTCCCCAGACCTGAATATCATTGAAAATCTGTGGAGTGTTTTGAAGTGGGTTGTCTATGCTCAGCAACCATCAAACCTAACTGAAATGGAGATATTTTGCAAGGAGGAATGGTCCAAAATACCTTTATCCAGAATCCAGACACTCATTACAGGCTATAGGAAGCATCTAGAGGTTGTTATTTCCGCTAAAGGAGGCTCTACTAAATATTGATTCAATATTTCTGTTGGGGTGCCCAAATTTATGCACCTGTCTAATTTCATTTTGATGCACATTTTCTGTTAATCCAATAAACCTCATTTTACTACTGAAATATTACTGTGTCCTTCTGTTATTTGATAGATCAAAATGAAATTGCTGATCCAAAAACCCAATTATTTATAAATGAAAATCATGGAAATTGTCAGGGGTGCCTAAACTTTTGCATACGACTGTATGCATATGCTTATATACAGTACTGTGCAAACGTCTTAGGTCACTATTAGTTTTGTTGTTTTGGAAATGGTATAATGACCATATAAAATTATTTCTCAGTTTCTGTATTGGAATAAAACCAGAAAATACAGAATATTTGTATGCAGTATAAAAAAACAGAAACTATCAGAAAAAAACTGCTTCTATAGGCTAAAGTGGCAAGTATTTAGTGTGACCTCCCCTTACACTTGAGCAATATCAGGAACCTGGCTCTCATAAACCTAAATGGAATGGAACTCTAATGTCATTGCTAACACCTGTATTTGTCATACTATTTCATGTCAAAATGACTGCTACGAAAAATGTCTATTACACCAGATTTGTGCAAGACATGCTTGAGCATTACATGCACATGTGGTATGAGTTTACTTCATTTGAAGCTTGCTAATAAGGACAAACTTTCAATCACATCATTCCACTCAAAATACCAAAGATCACAGAATTTAATAACAAACATAAAATCATACTTTTGCATCAGCAAGGCTACTCTCAACGGGAAATCAGCAAATTATTATTATTATTATTATTATTATCAGTTATTTGTAGAGAGCCAACAAATTCCGCCAACTAGATACTCAAAATGTGGTATTCAAGCTGTTATAAAGAAATTTGAAGAATCAGGAGAGGTCAAGGACAAAAAAATGACTGGAAGGCCAAGAAAACTTTCAAAATCTGAAGAGAAGTTTGAATGAAAATGTAAGAATGAGTGCCTGAAACATGGTGGAGGGTCTGTCCTGATTTGGGGCTGCATTTTCACAAATGGTGTTGGCGATATTGTTGAAATTGATGACATCATGAATGCTGAAAAGTACAGACAGGTTTTAATTCATCATGTCATTCTTTCTGGAAAGCGCCTGCTTGGTAATGGTTTTATTTTTCAGCATGATAATGATCCCAAGCACACTGCTAATGCAGTGAAATCATATTTAAATAGAAAAACACTGACAGACATGGACTGGCCTCCACAGAGTACAGACCTGAATATTATAGAGGCAATATGGGATCACCTGGACAGACAAAGAAATAAAAGACATCTTAAATCTAAAGAAAAACTCTGGGAAGTGCTGAAAGAAGCCTGGTGTAATATATTAGAAGATTACTTCAGAAAACTTCAGGATAATCCCCCAAAAGAGTTCAAGATGTGCTTAGTGTCCAGGAAGGTCAAACTAAATAATGACTTTTGTCTGAAGAAGCCATTTTGTTCTGAAAGTAGTTTTTTTTTTATTTTGTGTACATATATTGCCCTGTATTTTCTGTTTGTATTTTAATAAAGAGACTGAAAAATAAATATGGATGGTCATTTACTTAAACAACAAATCTAATGGTGGCCTAAGACTTTTGCACAGTACTGTACATATTATTTATGCATTAATACATATATATTTGCTGCCCATCGCTGCACGATTTACCCCCTTCGCTGTGCAAGGTTCTGATGCCGTATCTGACAGAATCTGAGCGAGGTCCCCATTGGAGCCTATGGAAGCGCACTCTTGTGAGCACAATGCTTCCCAGCAATGCGAATGTGAGTTTGCATTCACATTTCTGTTAACTTGTAATACCAGCGCATATCTTGAAAGCGATATTTAGCGCACCACTTGTAATATGGTCCTAAATATGAGAAGTACAAGTGACTCTAGCATCTATTTTAGTCCATCTGAGTTCCCACACAAGTTCATATACTTTTTATGCAGGGATTTTAAAGGGACATTGAATTGTACATTTTTATCCCCCTTAATGCATTTTCAATAAACCTTTTAATCTGCTGGAGTGTATTAAGTGTTTTCAAAATAGCTCCTTTTATCTTGTAATTTGAAATTGTTATTTTGCCTGTTGACACCGGCTATACTGGAAATTTAAATACTGCAGTATTTTCTGTAGACTACCAACAAACATGAGGCCACAGAAGAAATCAACCAGCCTATAGAGAGACCAGCCAATATGAAAGAGTGTTCTTGAAGCATGTTGTAATACACTGAACTCTAATAAGCCAATTGTCTGGCATTCAACCTTTAAAGCAAATCCAATCAGTTTGAAAATCCTGAGATAATCTATTTATCACAAGCTTTTCAAATGCTTTTGTGGCACAATAGTACCACATATACCTAATATGGGACAATTCAACATTTGTCCATAATAAATGCTCAGTTCACATGTACAAAGTGAAAAAAATGTAACAAACTTTTTAAGTGTGAAATGTGCACTCAAATTAGGGGGTCATGTTCAATCTTTGTTTTTTGCTTCTGATGTGGGAATGGCCGTTACTTTTCCATTAAGTCAAACACAGCCAATATAGTTAATTCTAACCTTTCTGATCCTGTTTAACTGCAATTTTGCGTCTCCCGATTTACATTTTTCAAGTTTAGAGTGGTGAGAATTCAAGTGATGATAGCACTATTTCCATATTGGGAAAAAATTCATCGTATGCCAGCATATAGCAGGAAAATAATTCAAATGATACACGGACAGCTATGCGGATCACAATTCCTACAATTTTATTTAGGCAATCAAAATGGAGACATCAAATTTAAGACACAAAGGGTGTTCTGCAAAACTGGACTTTTGTGAATGTTTTGACAGTATTCCAAGACTAATTGGAATATTTGTTTCTTGCACAGGTGCAATACACTCTGGTATTGCTACAGATGCCTTTAAAGATGTATAAATAAATTGTCTGTCCCTGTAAGCAGTGTATGTGGGGGCAAATATGATCTACTTAAGAGCTCCTTCACTAGTACAGCTAGCAACGAGGAAGTATGTCTGTCCATCATCACAGTAAGGAGGTATACAAAAGATGACACTTTGTCTTCTTCCTAATAACCTAATTATGTTGCTCAAAACAGGTAAATAGGTTTTCCAGTGCCAAAACAAATTATAAAGATCCCGTGAAAAGCAATTCAAAAAGTATATTTTGGATTAGAATATAACTACCAAATGTATTAATTGCAAAGTAATAGTACGTTAATACTGTACTATATACTGTACTAAGCTTCTCAAAATCCAAGTGAATTAAACAAGCCTAAAATTTGAATACCACTCAAACACCTGTGCAAAATGCAATATACATTTTCAAATAGAAGGCAGTCGATGTCCAAAAAGTGCAGAGTTTAACCTAAAATTGTTAGACAATGTAAATGACAGTAGCAAAGTAATAACTTTATTTATTTGTTTTAATTATTTTGTATGCAGATAGTTTATATTGCGGTGAATATTTTCATACATATATAAAAATACTTTAATATCTCTTTAAATCCTGGTCTGATTATGATCCCCAGGTTTATGTTTAGATTTTACTAATCAAACGTATTGAGTGCAAATATGGTTTCAATGAGAAAAACGTATTTTAGTCACCCTATTTTTAAACGTACAGTGATGTGCTTGTTTTTTTTATCTACTCAAATGTTTATTTTTTTCTATAGTCATTTATTTTAATATCCCTATAAGGACTATTACAGTATTTTATTTTTTATTTTATTTTCACAATAATTTTTATTGAAAAGTTTTGTTTTTACATACTGTAAGTAGTCAAAAAAAATCACGAAACATGGATATGAACATAAGATTAGTCAATATACACAAAAATAGATGCATACAGGTGCATATATAGTATCAAATCGTGAACATAAAATCAGTATTACTTTGTACTGTATCCAAACTTTAAACGAGTACTATGGGTATGTCACATTATTAATGGGATTCAGTAATATATCTCATAGGAGCTTCTTCAGTCGCGGGCTTTGGTGATTTTAAGCAAAAGTACATATTCACAGGACATACTTGAAAACGAGAGAAATCTCAATGCATCCTTCCTGGTAAAATATTTTAAAAATAAATAAATATTACATCTAAAGTGTTATTATTCTTAACATTAGATAGTAAACATTTAGACATACATGAAAACTAAAATAAAATTCTACAGGATTTATTTTCCTCTGCTTACAAGGTAAGCTCAAAGGTGTAAGGAAGTGGGGTAGGGGTTCCTGGGAATGTGTAATAACGAAGCTCAGTAGGAATGCTGTTTGGGAAGAAGATTCCTTCCCCGTTCAGGAAAAGGAGGGGGGGGGGCAGGGGATGGGATTTCAGGTATTATTCAATAATATGGCTCAGTATAGATGCTTTTGAGAGGAAGATTACCTCTCAAGTCAGGAGAAAGGGGGAAGGGGACGGGGTATGAGGAGCGGAGCCATATGGGGGATCTATTACTTATAGTATATAGCTTATAACTAGGGTGTTACATACATTTGGGACCTTCTAAACTCACATAAGGCTTCACTAAAGGCATTGTAAACTAGTAGTTTAGATTGGGTAGGCAATACTTTGACACAAACCATGTGGTGGTATATAAGGGTATATACAATATGGATCCCAGCGAGAGGTTATTATATATTGCGTAAAGAAATCCTCAACTATTTTCATGTAGTAGAGGAGTCCACATTTACATATAAGAGTACATTTAATTAACAATAGATTGGAGAGGTCTATTGCAGGTTTTTCAATAGTTCAATATCTTGAGGGGGAGTACATTATACATAATGGGGACACCGAATAAAAAGAGACAAAGCATGAGTATCAGTTCTGAGAGGGTTTAAAGGGATGTTTCGAGAGGTCTCTGCTCATATGTTTTATTACATAATAGATTACCACGACATGGTATTCATATATAAACAATTTTTATTTTTCTTTATATCCATGTGGCAACACTTAAGATAGTAAAGGATACAAATGGCATTGTGTGACGTTACTTGTGCTGAAACCATTGTGTTTTGTTTTGTTATGATGTTTCAGTTTTAGTTAAAAAAAAAAATTATGTACAGAGTTAAAACTAACAAAGATGATACACTGAACAGAAATGCAAGTGTTGTAATGTCCTTCCGTTGTGTGATATTGGAATAATGCATACCAATTGTAAAACACTTTGACCCTCAATAAAACCATAAATGATAAAAAAAGAGACACAAAGCACTTATCAGTATTTAGTCTATAATAGGGATATATACATAAGGCGCTCCTAGTCTGCAGAGAAAGCTTATAGAAAGTAGAGCCCAATGATCTTAATAATCCTCTGCTAATATATGGCTATGAAACCCCACTTCAACTATATAATTTAACAGATATGGCTGCCTCGGCCGCAGGCAGTTTACTTATATGGGTCTCCATGTGTCCAGTGTCGATGAGGAGCTAGGAGTACCTAGCCAGTATATAACCTATATTGTGATGATTCTATTAACATATACTGTATGATGTCCTTTGTAATTATATCAGACTTAAGCTTATGTTGATAGCCGTGCTTTCTATTTTACCCTTCTATGTTAATATCCCTGATATTATATTAGGGAATTCTGAAGTATTATTAACCCTACTGAAATATATACAATCACAATGTGTACAGGGGTCCATAGCGGAATAGGAGTGTGTCAAGTTATACTAGAACTATATCTGGGCAAACGGCACTCACTGGGATAATTCTGCAAGTAAAATTTAGCTTGCCCACCAGAGATTGTACCTCATGAAGCTGAAGCTTCGTTTTTCCGATCGCCCCTTGATGGAACCCATTGGGTCCACCAGCTTGTCCGGGAGCACTCCATCCGAATGGAATCAATCTCAATCCCTAAGAAGCTCAACAGAGTAGTCGGGCCCTCTGTCTTTTCATGGGCCACAGGGATACCAAATTTCTCAGCCACCCCAAAAAAATGCTACATCAACTTGATGCAATCCGACCCCCGTGCCCTTCCTACAAATAGGAAGTCATCCAAATAATGGACTACTGTCGCAAGGCCAGAGACCTGCCTAACAACCCACTCCACCAACGTATTAAACTTCTCGAAGTAAGCACATGAAATAGAGCACCCCATTGGCAAGCACAGGTCTACGTAAAACACCCCCCGGAAAAAATATCCTAGCAAATGATGGCACACCGGGTGCACCGGTAAAAGCCAAAAGGCCGCCTCCACATCAATCTTCCCCATCAGGACACCCTGCCCTGCTTCCCTCACCAAACCAACTGCCTTATCGAAAGAAGCATACCGTACCACTGCCACATCCGGATCAATACCATCATTCACTGAAGTTCCCTTCGGATAGGACAAGTGATGGATCATCTGGAATTGCCCAGCCCCCTTTTTGGGCACAACCCCCAATGGAGACACCTGCAGGTTCTTCATAGGAGGGTGTACCTGCCATTCTCCCCAGCACCACCTCTTTGTCCAGCTTGCTTTGGACCACCTCAGGGAATTCCCTGGCTGACTTTAAGTTTCCCTAAATTCCCCACCCTTTCTCCACAAATGGAATCCCAAACAGCGAACTGAACCCCCGTGAGCAACAGCTCTGCATCCCCTGCTTTCCCTCTGACCTTAGAGAATTTGTCTAACCACGGGACCATCCTTCTTACCTTCACCGGGGTCTTGGCCCTTAGGAGGGATTTCTCCTGCCTTCCCACTTCCAGTACCCCTCTTGAAACACCTGGCCCATGGGCGGCTCCCTTCACAACCCGAACACGCATGCTTATACTTACATCCAGCCCCGAACTTGCACTGCCCCTCATTGTAATGGAAACACAGTCCTTTTCTGATGGCAACCGCAGCTCCCCCGCTCGAGCTCCCACTGACCCTGCCCCAGTCGGGCCCCCAACTGATCCACTTGGGCCCCGAAAGGAACCCTACAACGGGGTCATCAACTCCAACCATACCCCCATGTCCCTGTCATCCCACCTCATCTCCGGATGCACTGCCATGCTCTGACGAAACTGCTCATCATATCGCCACCAGGCCAGGCCCCCGTAAGTTCAATAAGCCCCGTGATCTCGTCATAGTAACAAAAAAGTGCAGAGCATTGATCAGGAAATTTCTCCCCCACCACCGCTGCCAAAATACAGAAGGCCTTTGACCAGTTAGTCAATGTCTTCGGTAGTTTGCGATACCTCTTCTTCCTCTCGTCTTCCTCCTTCTCCTTTTCACCCTTCCTGTCTTCCTTGATCTCTAGGACCTGGTCCAATGGCAGAAGAGAAAATATTTCCATGAACTCCCTCTTCCATATCTTCTCCTTCACCTCCAATGCTAGGTGTATCCCCAATGGGCCAATGGGACACAGACATGGCCTCCTCATCACGCTCTCTGCCACCTTCACCACGTTTCCTGTGGTACCACCAGCTGGCACCCCCACTGCCACACCTTGCCCTGAGCTGTTACCCCCTGTTCCCCTAATCGTTCCCATTGTCAGGACCTCGGCACTCATCTCGACTCCCCATGCCGCCGCTACACTCCCTTTCTGACTTGCCACTTGCCTCTCAAAGCTTGATAATAAATCCCTCAAACCACTCACCAACGAATTCTGAGCCACACCTAAAACATGCTCGCCTCCAGCCACACCTACTGCTCTGTTAGCACCCTCACCTGCAGTTGGTGCCGCTGCTGCTGCCGTCACTCCCAAATCAACCCCATTCTGTGCCTCTCTGGCTGCTGTTCGTCCTCTTGGCTCCTTCTCCCTTGGTCTGTTGGCACTCCTCCTATGAACTGGTGATCTGGACCTCCGCTGTCTGCCACTCCTATTTGCCTCCCTCTCCAATCTTCCCCATGTAGGAGATCGTCTCACAGCCCGATGTCTCTCTCTCCCCCTCGGTGAATGAGACTGCTCCCACCGCCGGTCAGCTCCAGACCTCTGTGGGCTATTGCACACCAAGGAGCTCCTTCCTTGGGGCCGTATCTGTGAAGAGGAGACAGTGAGAGCCCTATCCTGACTTACCCCCCTTCCTGTCCCCCTACCACGGACTTCCCTAGCCTCAGCCCCAAACCTATCACCCTCTCCCTCACTCCTCCCTCTCCTGCTCTGGTGCCAATGAGCGAAGCAGATGCTCCAACCCAGCCAGGTCCCCTACCTGCCATGCTTCCATTGGTCCTGAAGACGGCCCTTCTCCAGGATCCTCCTCCTCCAAGTCACTATATGCATAGTCAATCCACAGCGCATCCCCTTCCAGTTCACCATCAAAGTCTCCGCAGAAACGTCTGCCCAACCACTCAAATGATCCTCCGATACACTCCCCACACCTGTAAGAGACATACATGTAACATTAGGCCCGCCCCTCACGGCCCTTCCTGCCCTCTGCCCTTGGCCTCCCCCTACTCGGCTCCCTCTCCTAGCACCCCTACTCCTCATTCTCGTGGTGGCCCCGCTCCCTGTCCCTTCCTCCCCCCTGTACCCCTCATCCCATACCCCCAGTATCTGAGCACAACTCACTGAGTACTGATCTGCCTGATTCCACAACCCCCTTTTTTCTACACCCTCCTGCTCGACCCATTCCCTTCCTCACCCCTGCACTTACCCTCTGAGGTGCCCTTTCCTCTTACCACCTCCTAGCCCTTTCCCTCCCACTATCCCAGCCTCTCCTAACTGGTCCTGATCTCCTATGTGGGCCCGGGGTGACTGATCCCCTGCCGTGTCTCAATCCCGCAATGTCTGTGCCCCACATGCCGGTTCAGCGCTGTCACGCTCCATATCCTGTGTAGGCAGATCAAGGCCCAGCCCTTCACCAACTGCTCCCTTACCTGCCGCTACTCCGCTCTGGCTTGATGTCCTCCTCACGATACCAGCTGCCTCCACATGTGCCACCGCCTGCTCATGGGCCTTCCCTGCTGTTTGACCTTGCTCCGCCCAGCGCATGGGCCTTCCACCTGAGTGTACTCGCCCACCACCGTCACCACCGCTCCTGCCTCTTCCCCCATCTGGAGATAGTCAATCCGGAGGCCTCGACCTCCTCTGCGGCCTGCCCTTCCCGGTCCCGCCTTCATCCGACTCCACCATGAATCCGGGGAAATTGTCTGCAGCTAAGTAGTCCCTTAGCCAAGCCGTGTCCCTCTCTGCCGCCAACCTCTGCACCTCATCCAGTAAGTTGTCCATTCTCCGCGGTCACTGCAATCACAAGTGCGCTGCTAACTTTGCCTTGGGATTGCAGGGACGCAAGAGGAAGGACAGCTTCTGCTGACAGCCTTAAATGATAGGGATCCCTTGGCTGCGCCCACCCCTAGCCCGCTCCATTTGCCCAAATAGGGGTCACCTACCCCTCTGATGATGCTCTCCTCCGGGGCTCCTTACTAGCTTAATTTTAGCATCTTGATCAAATTAATTCTGCTGGTGACTATGAACCATTATCAGGGATATTCTGAAGCCAATCATAACATTAAAGGCACAGGAAACCCACATTTTCTCTTTCATGATTCAGATCATTTGATTTTAAACAACTTTTCAATTTACATCTATTATTTAATTTGGTTCCTTCTCTTGTTATCCTTTTGCGGAAAGAATTATCTAGGAACGCTCGGTTCTAGCTGCTGATTGGTGGCTATATATATATATATATATATATATATATATATTACATATCATACATACACGATTTTCATTGGCTCATCCATGTGTTCAGTTAGAAACCAGTAGTGCAATGCTGCTCCTTCAACAAATGATAGCTAAAGAATGGAAAAAAATGATAATAGAAGTAAACTGGAAAGTTGTTTAAAATTGGATGTTCTATCTAAATCATAAAAGAAAATGTTTGAGTTTCATGTCCTTTAAATAAATATAAATAGTAGTGCTTAAATGCAACTTAACTGTAGGTTTCAGAGATTACCACCATTACCCACTATAATTAAACAAACAGTGTGAAGTAAAATTAGTTCCTCGTAATGTGTTTTCAGTTGTTATACAAGCTGCAACTGTCAATAATAATCAAAATTAGTAGAATGTTTAGGCACTGATAATTTGGGAATTTAAACTGACCTGACCTCTAATTCTTTAAATAACTATGGGGTCAATCACAGTCTGCTATCTGCTTCTGAAATGGCTCTTTTAATTCTGGTCAAATTAGTTAGCTTGTTTTTTACAATCCAAAATGGATCAATGCATTAAAAGCCAATAACAAATATCATGTTTTTAGCCAAGAATGTATTTTCATGTGTTAAGTGTTTGTTATCAGGATAGAAACTGGGAAGCCACCTAAACCTGACATACACGATTTCCTACCTCTTAAGTTTACAGTAAAGTTATTTTGAATTAACTCCTTTGTTCAGTGTGCAAGGAAAACCTATTGCATCCAAATCCATCCTCATCCCTGCTAAACAATTTGAATGGCTTTTATATTGAGGCAATTATCTAAATCTTGTGCATGTGCAGTACACTTAGAAACTGCCACAGACACCAATTTACATGTATATATACATATATGGGCCCCATGTGCAAAGCTGGGTGCAGACAAGGTTTCAGACTTGAGAACTTGTCTGCCCGGCTTTGCAGCAAAAGGGCAGAGGACACTGTACATTCCCTGCCCAGATGTATCATTACACAAGCACATGTTTGTTTAATGCTGCCTCCTTCTCTCATGGGATTAATCTGTCAATCACCTCGAATGTGTGCAGAGGTAAAAACAGTAATCTGGTGAACACTGCTTCTTACATTGTTAAAAGACAGCATGCACTGCATATACTGCTTAATAAATTGAGCCCATGATCTACATTCATTAAACCTATATTAAGCACTATTGCATAGTCATTCATTAACATATGTATGCATATTTAGGCCTAGATTACAAGTGAAGAGCTAATTTATCGCTTGTCCGCAAAGACAGGTAAATTTGATAAATAACCAGTCAATACAAGTGTCTGGTTTTTGCTTATATTTTTGAGTAGTTACAATAAACTAATTGGTTCTGCTTTTTCTAAAGGTATCATAGATCAAAAAGAGTTTGGATTTTTGGAGGTTAAACAACCAAGGGTGGCTACTTTTTACTTGCTGCCTAAAATACATTAAAATATATCTAATCCCCCAGGGAGATCGATTGTATCTGGTATTGGTTCCCTGACGGAAAAGGCTAGCAAGTACGTAGATGCCAGACTAAGACATATAGTAGAGTCCCTTCCATCAAACACAAAAGGATACAATGCACATACTCAACAAAATGCAAGAAATTTATATTAATTCAGAATCGCTCCTTGTAACTTGTGATGTGGAGTCTCTCTAAACAAGTATACAAACACAATGGGGCTGTAAAGCTATCTCCCATTTCTTGTCAAAGGAAACTAATATAACTAATGAAATGAAAGAATTTCTGGTGAAACTATTAGAGTTTATATTAACTCACAATTTATTTGTCTTTTACCTGCAAGTATGGGCACATCATGTTCACCTACGTATGCGAATATATACCTGGGCTGGTGGGAGGAAACTGTGGTTTTTCATGAATCACTGAGACATCTAACTAAGTATATATCCCACTGGTCCAGGTATATAGATGATATATTCTTTGTGTGGAAGGGCCCCGGTAACCTCCTTTTGGAATTCATACAACTGCGTAATGTGAACCCCTTTGGGTTATATCTTACTTCCATCATAGAAAAGATAAGGTGGAGTTTTTAGATCTTATTATCAGAAGGGTTGACAACAAGTTGGAGACAGACACATTTAGAAAACCAACGGCTACTAATAACATACTCGATGCTAGTAGCCACCACCATCCCTCTACGATTAGAGGACTACCGGTTGGAGAATATCTGCGTCTGAGGAGAAACTGTAGCACCATTGACGCATTTAAATTAGCAGCACTTGATCAAAGAAATAGACTCTTGAAGAGAGGCTATTCAAAAAAAATCCCTAGCTAAAGCATACAATAAAGCATTACTTAAAGACAGAAAAGAGTTACTCACCCCCAAGGTAAAAGATCAAACTAACCCCCTAAGATTTGTGTCTACATATTTGTCAGAAAGTGACCAAATCACTGATATTTTTAAAAAACATTGGCATGTCCTTAAAGCAAATGACCAATTAAAATACTTACTCTCAGACATACCAATGTTTACTTTTAGAAGAGCCAATAATATTAGTGATTCTTTGACAATAAGTCCTTTTGACAGAAATGGCAGGAAATCTCCTATTTATAAAAGGTTCCATTGCATGTGGCAATTGCAAAGTCTGTCAGTATATGGTCAAAAATTGTACTATGGTTGACAGAGTCCAAAAACTTGGACGATTAAACTGCAAGAGTACAAATGTCATCTATTGTGTGTCTTGCTGCTGCAATCTATTCTATGTATAAGAAGTGGATGTAAAGTGGCGCTCTAAGCAGAGCTCAAAAGTCAAAGGGTTAAATATATAACTAATATCAGGAAATAGCTCAAGGTAAGTATATTTAATAAAACTCAATAGTTACTCAAATGGCAAAAATATAATTTAATTCAAAGAAAAACACAAATTCAATAAAATTTCATCTATTAGTACTCTAAAATTCCTAAGCACTCTAAAATAAAAATAAATATCAAATTCTCAAATAATTAATTCACACATCAATAAAAAAACTAAAACACACAAAACTAAAACACGCAAAAAACTTTCTAAAAAGTATAGCAAACTGCTAACTCAATAAATGTGCACTCAATTCGCATAGAACAATAATAATATATGCAATATATCAACATAAAACTAACTTGATAAAGTTAAAATAGTCGTATGACATAGCAGGAGCATATGCAAAAGCAGGGGCTAACAGTCTCGAATTGATCAATATAAATACAAGACTAGCAAATTACTTTGTCTTATTATAGCTTTGATGGTCACGGTATACAAGCTTTAGCAAGCGGTTAGTTCATAGCCTATTATCTTATATATATTATATTTGGATAAAGTTTTTCATTAGATTCCCATTAGATATTGTAGGTTAGCGGTCTCCAAAGCATATGTCTTGGCCACAAATAAGTTTTTAAACTGACTGGTCAGTCTATGTTTCCTTACCGGCTCCAAGGGCGGCTCTAGTGCTGTTTTCAAACGTCCCTGACAGACTTGTCGGCTGTTGGTTAGAGTTTCTGACACACTCGTCCGCTGTAGGCTCCTCACGCTGAGTTCCTCGCAACTCCCTAGCGTGTCCACAGCGTCTTCACTGTCAGCGTGTACGTCAACAGTCATCTGACCCACTCCACCAATCAGAGTCTTTAGAAAGCATTTATTTTTTCAAAAGACAAAGATAGAAGTTTCCGAAATCCAAAAGATGTAGTATAATATTATACTCTGTAATCCTGGTATGCAAGTCATTCTTCTTTTTAAAGGGTTATGTTATACCACCTTTATATGCTTGTTTTCATTGGCTTACAGCTGTGTTCAGCTAGTTCCCAGTTGTGCCTTGCTGCACTTTCAATAAAGGATACCTATTGTTATTTATTGAAAGTGCAGCAAGGCACTACTGGGAACTAGCTGAACACAGCTGTAAGCCAATGAAAACAAGCATATAAAGGCGGTATAACATAACCCTTTAAAAAGAAGAATTTGTTCATTTGCAAGTCATCTTGATAAAGGCACCCTGTGCCAAAACGCGTAGAAGTGACTGGCATACCAGGATTACAGAGTATAATATTATACTACATCTTTTGGATTTCGGAAACTTCTATCTTTGTCTTTTGAAAAAAGAACGCTTTCTAAAGACTTCGATTGGTGGATTGGGTCAGGTGACTGTTGACGTACACGCTGACAGTGAAGATGCTGTGGACACGCTTGGGAGTTACGAGGAACTCAGCATGAGGAGCCTACAGCTGACGAGTGTGTCAGAAACTCTAACCAACAGCCGACAAGTCTGTCAGGGACGTTTGAAAACAGCACAAGAGCCGCCCTTGGATCCGGTAAGGAAACATAGACTGACCGGTCAGTTTAAAAACTTATTTGTGGCCAAGACATATGCTTTGGAGAACGATAACCAACAATATCTAATGGAAATCTAATGAAAAACGTTATCCACATATATATAAGATAATAGGTTATGAACTAACAGCTTGCTTAAGCTTGTATACCGTGACCATCAAAGCTATAATAAGACAAATTAATTTGCTAGTCTTGTATTTATATTGATCAATTTGAGACTGTTAGCCCCTGCTTTTGCATACCCTCCTGCTATGTCATATGACTATTTTAACTTTATCAAGTTAGTTTTATGTTGATATTTATTTTAGAGTGCTTAGGAATTTTAGAGTACTAATAGATGACATTTTATTGAATTTGTGTTTTTCTTTGAATTAAATTATATTTTTGCCATTTGAGTAACTATTGAGTTTTATTAAATATACTTACCTTGAGCTATTTCCTGCTTTTAGTTATATATTTAACCCTTTGACTTTTGAGCTCTATTTAGAGTGCCACTCTACATCCACTTCTTATTCGTTCTGTTTTAAACTGTGTAAGAGAGATCACAGTATAACTTTCAGAGTTGGCCACAAGCTCTTAGCTATCAGTCCAGACCTACTACCACTTTTTCTTAATCTATTCTATGTAGGCATGACCACAAGATGCCTGGGTAAGCGTATGATGGAACATCTGAGTAAAATTTTAGGACAGCCCAAAAAGATGTAGAAAAAGACAAAAAAAACACAAGTGTGGCAAAACACTTTCTACAATCTCATAATGGGAGCACTGATGCTTTTAAATGTTGGGGCTGAGAAAAACTCAAACCTGGAATCAGGGGTGGAGAAACTGAACAAAGACTGCTAAAAATGGAACCCAAATGGGTCTTTAATTTAAACTCAGTCATGCCACAAGGCATGAACGAGTACACAACTATTGGGTTTACTTGTAGATGATGTATATTACAAATGCGAGGCTGATAACAATGTGGTTACATAAGTTACCTTATTAATGTAACAACTACACTACAATACAAGTAGTAATATGATCTACTTAGTACCATAACTGGGGACATTGTACTATTCTAATTAAACATGTGATATGACTAAAATGCTTTACACAGTGTTGGATATGTGGGGCATGATACATTATAGACCATTCCGTAATCACTGTATTTTTAGTAGCAGTCATATTAAAGTGTTTAGGATGATTGATATTAAGTCCAATAGGTACTATAAGGCGAATGGCATGATACGTTAATTATGAATATTTATTCACACAGAGTGTCCAGTGTAAAGCATTATTATCCTACTATTTGACATTATTCATCATATATGCTCAATAGACGTAGTGGTCTGCAATAGGTTAATATAACTAGCCTTCAATGATATCACAAATTCTTTTAAAATAAAATAACAGCCACTAACTAGTTTAGTATGCTTTATTCGGCAATAAGTAGTTAAGGCATAAGTAAGCAAAATGTTACAAGCCCCACAGTTATGGAGGAGGAGGGTACAATTAACAGCTATTTATATTTTAAAATCTATTTGCACCATGTTTAATGTTGTGTAGACGCAAAGACAACTGTTACCAACACAAAGTTGGTAAATAGCATTCCCTTTCTGTCATGTTTTGCAATGTTGATACTCTACATTATTCTTTAATTCACTCTGCAAATATTTTTTTAACAAAGGATAGCAAGAGAATGAAAACAGTGGCATTAAAAATACATTGACATGGGGGGCGTGGCTAGGCAGCGCCGGGAGAGGACGCTAATTTAGTGATCTCTAGCTTGGGATCCTAAAGTTTGGACTTACTTTTAAAAATAAATAGTTTAGCTGGCTGAAAATTGCTCACTCATCTATATGGATGCTTGCTGATCAAGAAAATACCTAATTTGACGATACTTATTAAGTCTCTATCTTGCCTTACCTATTGAGGCCTTAATACGCAAGATCTTTGACACCCTCTCCCGGCGCGCCGAATATATCTACTAACTTCAATCCACATAATAAGCTGCAACTGACCAATATGGAGGAGGATTATAGGATATTGCATATCCTCCTACAGAACTTTGATCGACAACTTGACCAGTGCTATTCAAATTTGTCGAGTACATTAGCGCAGGCCATGCGGGGAGCAACTGTGATAAGTGTACTAACACACCAATCCTTATGTTTAAGGAAAGTCCCCTTATATAGAATGGATTTGTATGCGTGACAACATTACCTAACAAATATGAATAAATGATAGGTACCTCTGTTGCTAGCAAGGTGTTAGGTGCTTTAACCAGATATCTGCACAATATTAACGAGTAGTTAAATTGAGCATTAACTGAACTGAATACACAGCTTAGAAACAGACCGGAAAGTTAGCAGTGTTAGATACATTAATAAAGTTCATCTTTAGCTGTAGATACAATTGATGCGGTCAAATACTGTTATAGAAATACTTGCGATTGTCTTTGGTATGATTAGTTCCTCAGTCAGAGTTTGTTACAGCTGCAGCTCTTAGACGGACTGAATCTGCAGAGCCTGTCAGCGTGAAATGACTACACCCAGCAGCTTTACTTGCAGCGTTGTGGCTTGAGAATCAAACAGGCAATCCAGACTTCGATTTTCTCAAAGTAAAGTGCTGTTAGGTTTGCGGCAAAATATCAAAGGTTTGATGCTATGACTTTTGTAATCAGAGACATTTCATAGGTTTTGAGCTTTAGAATTTCTACAAAGGCTTAATATAAAGTTTTAGGAACAAACGATCAAGGGATTCCCTAACACTTCTGAAATAATCAAGCACTGAAGCTTGTAAAAGGGAGTTCCTTTATAGAGAGCTAACAGGGTGGAGTTTCTGAATTAAAGGGACATGCTACTGACAGGATATGACAGCAACCAACGATACCCTACATAACACAGATCCGGAGGCCACGCCGAAAGCTAAAGCACCGGAGCGCAGACACGCTTCTCTCCCTCAACTCAACAGCAGTATCGACACACCGGGACTTATATCACAAGCTCAGAGCGACCCACCTATTGTGGAGCAAGTAACAAAGAGCCCTAGTGATATGTTCATGGGCGACAGCTGCAAGGGAATATCATCGGAGACTTTGCTAATACCAACACCACCATCTACCACAGCCGATTTAATCTATACCGGAGGTGATACACATCCTCACCCCGTACATGCTACTCAACTCACACTAATTGCCCAGCAGTTTTCGGGAGCAGGCGATCTAGACCCATATGGGGCGTCCTATGTTTATCTGGAGGGGCCCACCAGATGCAGCCGTGATTCAAGAGGGCCAAAGATGTAAGCGGCATAGGGGCGCAGAGTTAACACAGCCGGGGAATGCAGCGACAGTGATAATACAGTATCCAGCGGTACCACAACGTATATCAAAATTCCCACCTGATGTTCCGGCTCAAATGTGGTATGGTCTCTGGCTTGCAAGCAACAAGTATGACTCTATATCCGAAACACTGCTGTACATGTCATTTAATGCTTTAATAACCTCAGTGAGGGAGGAGGGTAAGCAGCTGCTGCTGAGACTGACAGATCCGTTCCTTCAGAGCGGTAGAGACTTATCCAGGCAGACACAGAAGTCGGGTGTAGGCTAGCCTGCTGCTCTACTGTTGAACTGCACATAGAAACAGCTCCTATCTGGAAAAATATACCATCTGCGAGGACAATGTAGTTTTCCTCATAAACACTAACCTGTATATGACTAACGTCCCAGCCTCTCACACCTCCTCAGGCATTGTTAGTATAGAGTCCACCGGAACTGTTTCTAAAAGGCAATTGTTATTTATAAGGTGGTCACCAAAACTGTTCAGTTTCTCTCCTTGTGCCACCCACTGTTGAACTATACTAGAGAGTTATGTGTTTTATGCTCACTATCCGTTGCTATTACTGTATTGTTTTCTATTCTCTAAACCCCACTTCTCTCTTTATACAGTTCATTTTGAGCTACAGTATGGGTAGGAGATAGACAC
This sequence comes from Bombina bombina, assembly GCF_027579735.1. Classification (NCBI taxonomy): domain Eukaryota; kingdom Metazoa; phylum Chordata; class Amphibia; order Anura; family Bombinatoridae; genus Bombina; species Bombina bombina. The sequence continues at coordinate 24,886 of NW_026512250.1, forward strand.
TTGTTGTTTAACGTGCCCTTGTGTCACTTGTGAGCTGTACCAAGTAACGCTAGCTTGATCACTGAGCTCCTAGATTACACAGAACATGGATTAATACCTTACAAGCTTTATAGGTAATCAGGCACTATTAGAGATACAGAGTCTTTTTTATATACATAAGATAAAATATGCTTCTGAATGTTAGTTGCCTATCGAGACCCAGAACCAACAGTTCTATGGAAACACAGCTTCCCAGCTATATGTTTAGTCTCAGCTGCATAGATACAGCTTATACATAGAATCAAGTATGGTACAGAACAGCTGGTACAAGGGGACAGATTATTTATAGCAATAAATTTGGTATAGCACCCTTAAGTATGTAAATACAGCCAGTATGCGGTAACGATTTTAGTATATTACATGTACACAGTATTAAATGTTTTATTTTATGGTTTTTTCAGTTATAGCCACTTGAAGCACCAGAAATAACCACTCCTCATTCACATTTTTGCTCTATGTGTTGTCCCTAGTGTGCGTTGCGTGCGGCATTCTCCCCCCCCCCTTCTCCGTTCTCACACTTTCTCTCTTTTGTTTTTCCTTTCTTCTCCTTTCCCCTGTACTCAGAGAGCGGCTCTTGCCCGCTGCCTTTCTCTCTTTTCTCTACATAATATGGCTCAGAAGTAGCCAGTACAGTATCTAACTCCCCACTCCCAGCTGCTATTGGTATAGAAAGTTACTGAGTACCCTTCTCATAGTTGTGGGGATCATCATCCTCTATTTAATACAAAATGAAGTTCCACTTTATATAGCTCCAACATTGCTACCCTATCTACCCAGGACATGGTGTACAGTCACCTAATTGTATATCGCGAATCTATGATCTCTATTTTATCTATAAAGAGTAGCTCTTCTCACTATATTCACAAGTCCTTTAGTTAATGTTTATGTATTCCTCAATAATAGAATATAGACCTAATATGTGATATCACAGCATTTTACATGTCTTAATAGGATATCCTTAAAAAATTAGAGTAATATATATCGTGCCTTGTTGTATTTGATCTTAAGGGGCGAACCCTGTATGTTATGTTATCTTGAAACTTCAATAAAAATTGTTTTAAAAAAAAAAATAAAAAAAAAATACATTGACATGATTTTAAAATGGCATTCGATATTGTTCAGGTTCAACAGCTATAATAAATGCAGGTGTATTCTTTGCGCAATTCAATCAATTACTTATGCACAACACTAGTATTTAACCAGGGATGAAATTTAAACTCTGATTTTCTTTGTTTACTGACCTTTTAAGCCTCTACAACGCTGCCATGCAATTGTATTTTTTAACAAAAAACATATTAGCACTGTTTTCATTATCTTGCTATCCTTTGTTTGAAGTAGAATGCCATTTTAAAGTAATTTCTATGTATTTTGTATGCTACTGTTTTCCTTTGTGCTTGCAAAATACATTGAAATGACTTTAAAATGGCATTATCAATCCCACAAAGGATAGCAAGACATTTTTAACTGTTGCACAAATTATTGCTTATCATAATGTTCGACATTGCATTCTCTTTCTAACTTATGTCTGGCAATGTTAATACACCACATTGTCCTTTAATATGGTATCTCAAAAACACAGTAATCACTGACATTTTAAGCTTCCACAATGCTGCCATCCAAACACAGAAAATCTGAATTATGATTTCAACTAGAGCTAAATACTCATGTGTTGTGCATAAGTTATTTAGTTAATTGCACAAACAATACACCTGCATTTATTACAGCTACTGAACTCACCTGGATGATCTAATTCTAAACATATTCATTTTGACACAACATTGTGCTCGTCAAATGACGCAATAATCATGAAATTAGGTAAATTGTGAATAAATTATTCATTAAATTTGCTAGTAAAATGATGCAAGAATAATTAAATTCTGAAATTCTGAAATTCATTTATTATGTAATGTGTTGCGCATCTTTTATCAATTGCTGAAATCCTTCACAGCTGTAGAACTTGGCATTATAAAAAGGGCTTTCAATCACTTCATTTCATTATTATTTTGAGCATGGACATACTAAATGCTTTACAGTTTGTCCTGTTCTTAAGGAGACGCAGGGAAAGACGGGTGTTGATGGCTCCGGTTGTGCGACAACGAAGATGCCAGCAGGAGTCAAGGGTGTTCCTGCCTAGGTTTGGTCTCCTTGCCCTCAGTGACCGAGAGGTGATCCGTAGATTTAGACTAAATAGGGCCTCTATTGAGAGGCTCTATGTCAAAATCAAGGACTCTCTCAAGCCACTCACTGCAAGGACTAGGGCAATCCCTGGGATAGTGAAATTACTATTGGTCCTCTATTTCTTGGCAACTGGATCATTCCAGGCTGTGGCTGGTCTAGGCATAGGTATGAGCCAGGCAACCTTTTCACATTATTTGAAGGTTGTCCTGAATGCCTTGCATCAATGTTTAAGCCACCATGTCCACTTCCCCAATACACCTGAGGAGTGGCATGCTGTCAAGCTCCAGTTCTATAATCTGGCTGGATTGCCAAGAGTATTGGGAGCCATAGATTGCACGCATGTATTGGTGCAGTCTCCCAGGGGTACAGAGGACCCACACCGGGACAGGAAGCACAACCACTCACTGAATAGCCAGGTTGAGGATCATGAGTGAACGCTCTGGACTCCCTGTCTGCAACCACGATTCCTTTATTCTCCGGAACTCTGCCATCTACAATCGCTTCCAGGCAGGACAAATGCCAGAGGGAATTCTGATAGGTAAATATCTCTTATATACTCCAACATATGTATATGATATATTTTATTAATTCTGATTGCTAATGTCAATGATCTATTTTGTTTACGCAGGTGATTCTGGATATTCGTGTCTTCTTCCAATGGAGTGGAATAGGTACAATGAGGCATACATCGCCACAAGATCAGTGATTGAGCGCACCTTTGGTGTATTGAAGAACTGTTTCTGCTGCTGGGACATCTCTGGTGGGGTCCTCCAAAGTCTCCTTAATTTTTTTGATTTGATGTATGTTTGTGATATCTCTTTAAGTTTGACCCACCTTCTTACATCAGAAAACTATTTCAGGCAACACCTAACACCGCCACTGCTGTGGATTTCTGAACTTATCCTCAAGTCTCATATCTTTGGCCAGAATCTCCTATGAACTTGTGCTCTAATTTGGGTTCTATTTTCTATTTTAACTTATTTTTGATTATACCCGCAATTCCTTAATATTGCATATGTCTGCAACTTGTATTTACCTGTTTAATCAATCTCCAAGTTTCCCCCTGTTGAATCTCTTTCCTTAACCGGAACCTAACCTGTTACCTCGCTATAGACTCTCCACGCTCACCAAATCCTTTTCATCCGGAACTGATCATCGTATTACCTGTATCATTTCGCTGCCTTCTGAACTGCAAGTATTATAACATCAATACCGTTTCTAAGTTGCCATTGTATAATCCACAGACTGTATTCAACACTTACCTTCTCTGTGAATCTGATACATGAACGCTGAGCTTACTTACCACTCTCTTTAAACGTCAGCTTGGCCTATATGAATTTAAAGTGCTAACTACTTTGCAGTCGCTAACAGTTATACGGAAGCATTATATTTTCCATCTGATGTTAAACTATATCCATGTTCACTACTATAAGTTTACATTGGAAAATATAGTTAAAGCATTGTGGTCATATTTACAAATAACTACTATAAATCTGCTATTTATCCAGATTTATTACTGTAATAAAGGTATAAATCTGTAAGAACTCAGATGTGGTCAGAAAAGGGTACTATGGCATAATACTGTAAGCACTCAGCTGTGTAAACAGGAAGGGGTTAACTCCTCATTGAGATGTACTGAGATGAAGATAGTCACTTTGGAATGTAGAGAGATCACATTACCCTTAGTCCTAAGGATGACCAGCTGGTTAATGATAAAGCTTTAGAGAGACCCTTTTGTGTGGCCAGATGCCCTCCCTCCCCTGACCACATGGCATGGCTGCAACTATATACCTGAACAAGACATAGGGCTTGCATATGAGTGACATCATCATTGTGGGAGAGGTGACAAACTTACAATGAAAGAGCCAAAAATACAGTGTCTCTCTCTCTCCCCCTCTTATCTTTGGGATGCTGATCTGTTAACACCACTTGAGTACTTCTTACTGAAAACTTCTATTACAGCACACCACACACACTTACATTAGGATGGGCAAATGTATTAGTGTAATATTGATGTTTAGTTCAGTGCTGTGTATTTATAAGTGATCTGCATATGTGTAATTATATTTAATCTGCATATTGTAATAATGTTTATTTAGCCTCATTTTAATAAAAGTTTTGTATTGCTGAAGTAAGACTTTGCGAGTTATATCCTTGCAGGTAGTTTAATTAAGCTAGTGATTGTGTGTTAATATTTTATAGTGGGTATAATAATTTGTAAGGGATTAAGAAGAATATTAGCATATCACTGAAGGTATAGCAAACAGACACTAAGAAATATAGAGTCTTAGATATTCATTTATTTCATTGGCGAGCCCCAGCAATAATTTTATTACCAACTACACTTGTTTAAAGGGGGGGACAAATCCATGTTCATTTCATAATACAAGAGTGATTTTTGGATGAAAATTTAACCTAGTTTTTCTGTTGCTATACTGTTTTTGAGTGAGCATTTCAGCAGTAAGGTCCCTGGCCGACCAGATCCAAGAGGCATTTAGGTTAATACCTAAGGATCAGTCAAACCGGACGCAGAGAACATCATATCGCGCAGGACATGCATCTGATTTGCTGGCAGTCTGAAGACACTTCAAAGTGTGAGTATGGAATTAATTGTTAAATATGCAGAATGTAGCACATTTGAGCCTGTTATTGATGAGAATACTAATATAGTTAAAGGACTGAAAGATTTATGGTTGCAATGTGAGAATGAAAATAAGCTTATTGATAAAAAGAGGTTTTGTTTAATAAAAGAAAAATCTAAATTACAGAATTGTATGGAACTGCTAGCAATCAAAGACCAAATGAATAGAGCAATCTCTGAACCTTCTCCCCCAATAGCCATGTTAACAGAGATCAATTGTAACACATTGGATGAGAACTGTCCCATGTGTGGTGTAAATGCAGAATATATTAATACTTTCGATGAAAATTATGACGCAAGAGGCCAACTTAAAGCTTCTTTGAGACAGGGGCTTGCAAATTTAACCCCTGTTGCAGTATTAAATAAGGCAAATCCATCTGTGTCTGAGGAAGATGGGGCACATGTTGATGGAGGAAGGGTGCCTATTCCACACAGTGAGGAAAGATTTGATCACACACAAAATACAGAGAGCACACACAATCCCATACTAACCCCACAGATAACCAAGCCAAGAATATTAAATCCAGAACACCAAACAGATACTTTATCACTAACACCCAGTTTAAGATCCAGTCGAAGAAATTTAACTCAATCGCAAAATTTACTTTTTTCTACCACCTCTCCTGAAACATCATCCCTGGTATCAACTACCATTAAAAACCAAGATAGAGATAAAGTAATGAGACAACTGGTAAAGTTAAAACCTCTCTTTCCAGTGTATGATGTTAAAGCAGATGTATTTACTAACATGTCAAATTTTGAGTCTGCAACAAAACAATACATGCTTTCTCCTAAAGAAGCATGTATAATGTTAAAGATTTGGTTTTCAGGCAGCATTGCAGCTAGATTACAATCACCAGTTGCATGCCCAGTTAATTTGAACACAGATTGGTTTAAGGAGGATAAATGGGGTTCAGATGGTGTCATGTCTGGGGTCTTGTCAGTTTGTCTGTCCCTTTAAATTTGAACCCTTTATAAGGCTCCTCCTAACTAAATCCTGTGCTCTGTAATTTGATCCTTATGCTGAGTATCCTGGCTTGTGCTGAAGTTATCTACATGCTCTCTCCGGATCTCCACCTGAACCTACTTACAGGAACACACCTAAATCTATTTCCTGCAACTTTTTGTTAATTCTTATGCTTGCTACAAATACCTTTGTCTCCTCAGCATTTACTTAAGTTATACGCTTACCGTTTACAGATTGTGCTCTTCAGAATTCCCCTGCCGTGCCTGTCAGCAGCTCCTCTGCTATACTCACAGCCTGCACTTCCTGTTTGGCGATACCGGACTCCAGGTAACAGCTGCTTTTCCTCTAGCAGAATCTTTCACCGGACCACAGGATTAAAGGTACTGAATTTTTCCTTTGGCATTACCATTTTGAAAGTGTTTTCTGGACTCATCAGGTTTTATTGCAAACTTGTATCTTATATGCTGTGAACTGAAAATATCATTGAAATCTGTGCCTATGTACATTCACTTCAGGAAAAGGCTGCATTTCTCATATATGTGACTCTATCTTCTGTGATACTCCTACAAGTGAACTGACTTTTTAGCTTAAGTATAAATATCCTACCTATTCTTCAGTATTATATGCAAGTTTCATTTTTGTCTCAGTCTTGCCTATTAATCCTTATATACAGGCACTAATATCCTTTTCTCCTCTCTTCAGCAAGTATTGGATTCAGCTCTCACTAATTAAGCTAATCCTTTTCGCAGAGTTGAGAATTCCTTTTTAACCATACTGGGCCCTCAGTCTAGGATCAGAATAGGGGATTGTGACTTAACAGCCCCGATATTTGTGAGACTGAGTGGTAACCTAACCAATTCCCTGTATTGATTCTTACAGATGGGGACAGATTAAAAGCAGTTTGTAAACTAGTCATAGGGAGTAGAGATTTAGACAGTCACTCTCTTGCAGAAATACAAGTAGCATTAAATGATGACCCATATGTTTGCAAGTAAATTTGAACAATTATATAGATTGACACACAGAATTTCACCAGAACAGACAACTCATGATATGTTGCAGTATTAAATAAAAAAATCACATACTTGGACCCTAGCATACAAATGATGGCTGAGGAAAAGAATACACTAGAGGATGTGTTACTCTATTATAGGTAAGGCTAGGCAGAACATTCTAAAGAAAAGGAATACAGGGCAACACAGAATTGCTGTGGTAACCACTAATGAAGGGAAACAAAAATATTCAGAGGGTCCCTTTATAGGTACTTGCCATTACTGCATCAAATATGGGCACAGACGAGTAGATTGCAGATTTTTAAAGAGAATTCAGAAGGAAACTGAGGGAGGGCAGGAAAGATTACATCTCTCTGCACCTCCGAAAGAAAGCTATGCCCAGAATTGGGTAGGGAAAATAACAAGATTAAGCATCCAGATAAAACAGGACAGGAATACACCCCAAAGCTTAGGCCTGTTACAAATCTGTATGGCCCAGCGCATGAGGCTTTGAGAGTGATGACTGTGGGGGGAGGGGAAGTGGGATATCATGAAAAGAATTATGAAAATAATTGTCCTCTGGTATCCTGCTCTGATTGACTACCTCAGGCCTGGATGACATGGTCCCTATATGTAACACATTTAGGGATCATTCTGGACGTCCCTGCGTCTATGGTGTGATTGAGGGCCATCGCACAAAACTCCTCAGACACAGGAGCTTCAGTAACTCTGACAGACTTACCATTATGTCCCCCACAAGGGACAAGAAAGACATTTCTTGTGGGACTTGGGGGATCCCAGTCCCAAGCATCCCTTATTCCAAATGTGACTTTGACACTAGGCAATCAGTTGACTAAGGAAATTCCCATTTGGCAGAGCAAAAACAGAGGGTACAATACTTGATGCTGATAATGAGATCAGAAGGGATGATCGTGGACCTGTGTAACAATGTTTTGTGGAGGGATACTAGAGGGAGAAAGCCTGTTATATTAGATGACTCTTACATCAGTCAGATAGCATTTCATTGCATCAATTCCTTCAGAAAGGGTGTGGCTGGATACTGAAAGTCACCCTGATTTGAAGAGATTGGTCATGGATTTCCCTGACATATGGGCTCAACATAAGAATGATTGTGGCATATTCAAAGGCATTGAAATCAATATTGTAGGCCCTGACCCCCTCCACAAAGACAGTATAATTTTCCAGCAGAAGCTATTGAACCTGTGAGGCAAATTATTAGTCAGCTTGAAAGCCAAGGGATAATTAGAAAATGTTCCTCCTCTAATAATTCTCCTTTGTGGCCAGTAAAGAAAGCAAATAATAATTGGAGGTTAACTGCTGATTTTCGTATGGTGAATACAGTTACCCCACCTGTTACAAATCTAGTTGCTTCTACTCCTGAAGTTGTATCCAAACTGAGTGCCACATGTAGGTGGTATTCTGTTCTGGATATAAGTAATGGTTTTTTGGAGTGTCAGACTAGCCCCAGAGTGCCAATATAAGTTTGCTTTTCTAACACACAATATTTCTTCAATTCGGTCCCTCAGGGCTTTCATAGCTCACAAGCATTAGCAGAGGTATTAAAAACATTCTCAGTCCCAGAAAGTATCATACAGTATGTAGATGATATTTTGTTACAAACAGAGACAGTAGAGGAACATTTGGAGTGGCTGAAAGAACTGTTTGACTTGATTGCTGAATCTGGCCTCAAGTTAAACACTTCAAAAGTACAATTAATGAGACAAAAGGTGACATTTTTGGGGGCGTATCAATCCAAAGGGGTACAAGATGCCCTACTAGAGAACGAGTTACAGCCATACTTCAGGTGCCCAGACCTTTAGGCAGTCCTTAAGACAATTCTTAGGCTTGGTAATTTTTTCTCGGGATTTCATTGAAGGGTTTGCTGAAAAAGCAAAACCTCTCTATGATTTTTTGAAAGGGGAGGATGTTGGGAAAATTCCTTGGAGTGTGTAGAACATGAGGAAGCATTTAAAGTGTTAAAGGAAGGTTTAGCATCAGCCCCTGCCACAGTGGAGAGGGAGGCCCCTTTTGCTTTACAAACATACACATCTGACACTTCTATTTCCACAGTCCTACTGCAGGAGAAGGCTGAAAAATTGAGGCCAGTTGGCTATTTTTCCAGGCTTCTTACTAAAGTAGAGAAAGAATATGACTCATATATCAAGGCTTTGTTAGGGGTGCATTGGTCAGTTCAGGCTATTGAGCATATAGTGGGATTTGGGAAGCTCATCCTCCAAACAACACACACCCCTATAAAACTGTTGTTGGAAAAATCATTAAGTGGGGTTTCAACACAAACAGTGACTAGGTGGTTAATAGATTTGCAACATTTTGACATCACTGTACAACACAACGCAAAATACACATTACCCCAACTAATGCACACTCAGGGCGAACCCCATGACTGCACAGAGATATTCACACACAGGGAATCGCCTCATAAATTGTTCAGGGAGAAAACTTCTCCCCAAGAAATACAAATTTATGTAGATGGTTCAAGATTTTGGCAGGATGGTCAATTTAATACTGATTTTGCTATTTGGGTCCCATCTCAACAATTAGCTCTTAAATGTATGTAAACAAAGGAAGATTCAGGAGTCCCAGATTTAAAAAGTAATCCAACGAACTTTATTTGTGAAAAAATAATAAAAAGTAAGTAGTGACACCAGCAGAGTAACAGAGAAACAGCTGGTCCTACTAGTTTCGGCTAGTTGCCGTAATCTAAGACCTGCTGTGTACTACAACAAGGGCATTTAAAAGTAGTGCTCTGCACAGTTATTGGCTACTGGGAATACAACATTTAACTCCCACTTAACCCATGATTGGACAAATAACGTATGGGGTATTATAAGCAAAAGCAACATTAATTACAATTTGGCTGACATGTTAAGAATACATTGCATAAATGCAAATATATATATTATATATATACACACTGTTGGTTACAGAATGCAAGAATATACAGGTTGCAATAATAAAGGAAGACATATGGTAATAGATGAGAGAACACATTTTAGAGTAACCAGTACATTAACACAAGCAAATATATACAAATATATAAATATACTCTGATATGGCTTATACTTAGATAAACACAAGTAGATAAAAAGGTAAAAGATATAAGATATATAAGCAAACAAATGTCAAACATCGAAAGTCCCCAAATAAGCCAATAAATAGGGCTCAACAAGAATAGGTGGAAAATATCTCGTTCTCCATTATTATCTATTGTATGGAAACTATGGTTTGATTTAATTTAGAAAATATGCTTATAAATATGTGACTACAAGTTTATTAGAGCAAAGTATATAATTAAGGCTGTGTATAGGTATAAACAAAAGGAATACACTTAGCCAAACCAGAAAGAATCAGGTACTTAAATGGAGTATTATATGGGAAAAGGTTACAGGTATTGAAACTGACAATCCAAAGTGTATTCTCATAAATACATGATACAGCCAAAGATAGCCTGCAAAAGAGTCTATATATATATAAAGGATATATATATATATGCTAGTCAGCTGTTGATAATACTGGACTTTATATGGCGGCATTAGTGCCGAGCAAACAGTTCAGCACCAGTGGTTGATTAAGTCAAGTACGGAGTTTAAATATCCAAAATGCCTCTTGGCGTGCTAAAATAGCATCTTTATCTCCCCCTCTAGACGGTCTCCTAATGGCTTCAATCGCCCGCCATTTAAAAGATCTAACATCTCCACAGTGAATTTCAATAAAATGCCTGGCCAACTCAGAACAAGTGTTTTCATTTTTTATGTAGCCTAAGTGTTCACGCACTCTTGTGCGGACATCTCTAGATGTCATACCAACATATTGCAAATGGTGAATGTTGCATTCGATAAGATAAACTACATAGCTAGTGGAGCATTTAATGCACCCTTTTGTCTCATATGTCTGGTTCGTGACACAAGAATAGAAGGATTTACCTTCTGTAATGAAGTCACAGGCCTTACACCTTGAGACTCCACATTTATAGGTACCATTCACAGAGAGCCAGGTAGTTGGTTTGGGATCCTGTGGAAGTTGACTAGGGGACAGGATATTTCCTAGAGTAAGGTTTCTAGAATAGACACATTTGAAACCTTTTTCCACTACTGGTTTGAGTTGTTTATCCCCATATAAAATGGGAAAATATTTCTTTAAGATATTGCAGATATCATAAAATTCTGACGAATATTCTGTTATGAAATGTATGCGTTTATCAGGTGTTTTGTTAGTTTTACTCTGTAAGATGTCTTTTCTTTTAGTACTGGTGACTTCCTTCAAGACATTATTCACCAATGAATGGCTATAACCTCTCTCAAGTAGTCTATGTTTTACCTCTAGGCTCTCCTTCTTGTAATCTAATTCCCTATTGCAGATCCTTCTAGCCCTAAGCAATTGCCCCTTGGCAATGCCTTTAAAAACATGTTTAGGATGGGCACTTCCTGCAATAGGTTTCCGATACAGTTTTGAATTAATGGTACCAGTTTTGATCTCTCCCATAAGGCTGACATCCAAAAAATGAATTTCAGATTTCTGCCACTCATGGGTAAATGTGACTCCATTGTTACTAGAGTTAAGAAAATCAACAAATTCCACGGCCGTCTCTTCATCTGAGGACCAGATGATGATCAAGTCATCAATTAAACGTTTATACATCTGTATATATTGTGTGAAGGGGTTTCTATCTGCATAGACATAATTGATCTCTAACCACCCCATGAAGATATTGGCATAAGAGGGGGCAAATTTGGCCCCCATTGCGGTGCCCTGTCTCTGCAGATAGAAAACCCCCTCAAACACAAAATAATTGTGCTTTAACAGAAAGCTGGTCACTCTGATGACAAATCAGCCGTTGACTTGTTCATAGAATAAAAAGATTCCAAAAAGTATCTGATGGCATTGAGGCCATATCATGTGGGATGGTGGAATACAAAGACACCACATCTATAGTAAGCCAAGTTCAAAGAACAAAGAGGATTGAATACGCCTAACAGCACTTGCGGGGTGAGTTTGAAAGTTGTCTCCTTATTCATTTGACCCTGTTGCCGCAATGCCGTATACTGTCTGGATTTACAGGTTTATTTGGTGCACGTATAGTGTGCTTTCCTGGGGGTTTCACAGCTATTTTGGACGTATGACTGTCCAGCCACGAATGTGTATACATTATTTCGTTGGATCCAGAGTTATTATACCTATGGGAAATCTGCTGTTTCTCTTAAATGTATGCTACCACGATCATTCTCAGCACAGAGAGCAGAATTAGAAGCCATTTCTATGGCTTGCCACAGGTTTGACACACAAGACATTTGTATATACAGTGACAGTGCCTATGTGACCAGATCACTGACAGAGTACTTACCAATTTGGAATCTAAGGGGAATGGTAGACTCAGTAGGCAAACCATTGTCACATGTTCAAGCCCTTAAGAAATTGGTAGATTGGGGAACACAGCACCCATTGCAGTCAGCTATTGTTAAAGTTAAGGCGCACACACACATTTCACAGATGCACATTCACAAGGGAATGCACATGTGGACATGTTAGCCAAACAGACAGCTTTAGATGGGGATTGGGGAACCATGGCAATCATATGAGACAGTGAGAAACAGGAAGCATGGAGATAGCATGTTGCATCTAAAGATACAATGGCACACATAGCAAAGATTACAATGATAGATCCAGAGGTACCTGATTTGAAAGCATAACAAGCTAAATATCCTAACCTTTTCCCTCTGTTAAAGGAACAGCAAACACTCCCAAATGGTTATACAATTTGTAATGGGTTAATATGTTACTCCAATCCCACTGATCCACAGGCTAAATAGTTTTTTGTGGTCCCAAGTCATTTGCAGGGACCTACAACACAGCAAACACATTCTCTTCTTGGGCATATTGGCCAAAGTGCATTAGAGTACCATTTAAGGCAAAAATTTCATTGGCCAGATTTAGCAGAAACCTGTTTAAAATGCGTACAAGAGTGTTTAATTTGTAATGGGTTAATATGTTACTCCAATCCCACTGATCCACAGGCTAAATAGTTTTTTGTGGTCCCAAGTCATTTGCAGGGACCTATAACACAGCAAACACATTCTCTTCTTGGGCATATTGGCCAAAGTGCATTAGAGTACCATTTAAGGCAAAAATTTCATTGGCCAGATTTAGCAGAAACCTGTTTAAAATGCGTAATCAATCCACATCCTTAAGGTCAGAGACCCATTCTCCAGAGAAAACCAGTAGCAGATGGGGGGTCTCAGGTATGCCCTAGTAATTGTAGATATTTTTTCAAAATGGGTTGAGGCTATTCCACTTCTTTGTGATACTGCATTGGCTACTGCCGGAGCACTGTGGGAACATATTTTCTCAAGATGGGATTTTCCAACACTCATTGAATCAGACAGGGGTACACATTTTACAGGTCAGGTAATGCAAAATCTCTGTGCCCTACTGGGAATACAGACAAGATTTCATGTACCATATCATCCACAATCCTCTGGTATAGTTGAGCGCATGAATCGCACATTAAAAACAAAATTGTCCAAAATGCTTTCCCAGTATGGTAAATCATAGGTCACACATCTTCCAACAGTTCTAATGGCTATTAGAGCTACACCATCAAATGCTACCAAGTGTTCTCCCTATGAGCTCATGACAGGGAGAAAGATGGCATTAGGCCACCCAGGTGAACCCCAATTGTCTACCCCTTGAGATAATCTGTGTGTAGAGATCAATATCTCTCCCAAATTCAGGAGCAGTTGAGCTCACTGCTACTTTTTGCTGCCTCTAATATGTCCCCAAGAGATTGTAAATTTTCATCTACTCCTCAAACACCTCTGTTTGAGAAGGGGGGATTGATCATGTCCTGCATTCTTCTTTCCCTGTTATCTTTTGAACAATCCTAGATTTACACTCTGGTTAAAACAGAGCTTCAAGGACTTTTGTCAATTTAATATTGCCCACTTACAGAAAATTGAAACTTTCTGGGAGGCATCTAAGGCGGTCATACGAGGTGCCATCAAAGGCTATATGGTAACTCTTAATAGGAAAAAAAGGGCGCAGGAAGTCCAACTAACTAACCAAGTTAGGAATGCTTTTAGAACTTATTATTTGAGTCGTTCGGCGCATAATTGGTCTAAATACCTTGAAATGAAAAAGGAGAGAGAGGCATTCCTATTACAAAAACATCAGGAAGAAGAACACAAAATCAATTTACGCTTCAGAAATTTTCACGGCTGTTCGGCAAAAAATCTAGCCAGATTGGTTAAAACTAGGAAAAGGAGAAATTTTATTCCTGTTATTCAGGTAGAGGAAACTTCTTACAATGAGACTAAGGATATATCTAATGCTTTCTCTCAATACTATCAGCAGCTCTATACGGAGGTTTCAGCTGATTTAAAGAAACAAGAAAATTTTTGGTCTAAGACCAAGGTGCCTAGAATACAATTAGAATACAATTAGAAAATCTGGAAAGGTTGAATGCACCGTTTAATAATGAAGAGCTCTTTACTGCAATTAAAGCTGCAAAGATGAGTAAAGCAACAGGCCCAGACGGGCTACCTACAGAGTATTATAAAATATTAGTTGTGGAAATTATTCCCATATTAGTAAAGCTTTTCAATTTTTATTTTTCTTCTTATAATCCTATTTCCAACCTCTTTGCAGCTGCCAATATTTCTTTAATTTTAAAAAAAGGCAAAGATCCTATGGACCCTGCTTCCTATAGACCAATCTCAGTGCTCAACGCTGATTATAAAATTTTAGCGTCAGTCTTATCTTCCAGACTCTCATATTGTCTGGATAATCTTATTCATCCTGACCAGACAGGATTTTTGACTGCTCGTAATGCGACGAAAAATATTCGGAAATTAATTACGCTTGTGGACTATATGTGGAATAGTGAGCTTCCTAGAACTGATAGTGGCTTGGAAGATCGGGCAGTGTTAACTTTAGATGCTGTCAAAGCGTTTGATAGTATATCATGGTCGCATCTTTTTTCTACACTCACTAAATCAGGAAAATTTATCAGAATCCCAGGTCGTTCCTTCTGATCAATCAAACAGTGTCGGCACCAATTGTTTTACAGAGGGGAACGAGGCAGGGATGTCCGTTGTCCCCCCTCCTTTTTAATATTGCCGTAGAACCTCTTGCAGTTCGTCTAAGAGATGTATTAAAGGGAATTCCACTTGGAACGCAAAGTTTAAAGCTCTTATTATATGCAGATGATATGCTAATATTTATACAGAATACTGCGATTGCAATTCCAGAAATAGTCCAGGTATTGGAGGAATTTAGTTCCTTTTCAGGATATAAGATTAATATTGATAAGAGTGAAATAATGTGGCTGGGTAGGGAAGAGGGGAAGTTAACTGTAACTAAGTTCAGAAGAGTAAGAAGCATCAAATATTTGGGTTTGGATATAAACAAAAATCCTAAATTCTGGTATCAGGAAAACTTTCTACCCCTCTTCCAGAAGATTAAAGATGATTTACAGCTGTGGGGGATTTTTCCATTATCTATTTCAGCTTCTATAAGTCTTATCAAGACATTAATTTTTCCGCGTATTTTATATTTGTTGCAAAATCTGCCATTATATATATTAAACAAAGATTTAAAGAGAATTGAGTCTTGGTTTTCTCAATTTATTTGGAAAGGTAAAAAGCCACGGTTATCGATTAATAGATTGACCAATAAATTTTCTGCAGCCGGGTTGGCTTTTCCAAATATTAAACTCTATAATTTGGCAACTTTATTGAAATTTGCATTCGATTGGATTGCCCAATCTAATATAGTTTCGTCATATGCCCTTGAAGAACATTTGGTTTCTCCTTGGTCATTGTGTGCTCTCCTGCATTGCTCATCTCCAAATCTACGATACACGTTAAGAAACTGTGCTCATTTAAGAACATAGTATCTGCTTGGCATAAAGCTGGTCATGCTCTTAAAATTGATCCTGCATTTTCTGAATTCCTACCGATTATGGGAAACCAACTTTTTCTTCCGGGTATAGATCAGAAGGTGTTTAGAAACTGGCGAGATAAGGGGCTTAAAGATATATTTCAACTGTTGACTTCTGATCTCCGAATCCAGCCTTGGGCTACTCTGTCAAAAGTTTGTTCTTCCATGTAGGAATCAATATGCATATTTTCAGATACGACACTATGTCTCATCTAAGAAATGGTACGCTTCTTTCACATCTGACTGGTCAGACGTGAAGAAGTGTATCCAGAAATTTAGAGTAGGAGGGGCATCTTTATCCCTGATATATGATGTAATGCTGTCCAAACAAGGTATTCTAGCTATGGATAAACTATGTGTTTCTTGGAGGTTGACTATTGAAACGATTGATACATAGAAGATTGTAGTCAGCCTCTCTCAGGCTTCTAGTTATCCTATATCAGTGGGCTGGAAAGAATCTCATCTAAAATTAATCAATAATTTCTATCTAACGCCAGCTAAATTATCCAGATTCTATCCAGAACAAGGTGCAGCCTGCTATAGGTGTTCATGCCCTTGTGCGGATCTGGCTCATATGTTATGGTTTTGTCCAAAGATTCGACAGTTGTGGTATAAATTTTGGGTAAATAGGGTTTTAAAGGTATCGCACTCCCTTTCTCTAGAAGACATTCTTTTTTTGGTTACTGATGTTAGATTGAATATAGATAGACGCATAGTTAATACTATCATACTTACCACTAGACACATTATTTTTAAGAACTGGATGTCTGTTAAAGCTCCTAGTTTGGCCTCTATATTGAAAGGTATTAGAGAACAAATTATTTATGAAAAAGAGTCCAGAATCAAACATTTTTTGATTGGATGGGCCTCCGTGATTGCAACATTCCCAACTCCAGTCCAGAAGCAAATTTTGTCCCCCTTCCTTTCTTCGATCAGCTTTGCAGAACTGGTGATACTGGGGACATTCCCTCATACATGGATAAGGAATTATAGAGACGGTTAAAAGCCCAGTGGACCCTGCAGTGGTGGGGTTGGGGTGAGGATTATCGATCTGAGGGGGGGGGGGTTGGGGTCCCCTTTTTCCCTTTTTTTTTTTTTCTCTTCTTCGCTTTCTTTCTTTCTTCTTCTTTTTTCTCTTCAGGTCTTTCTTCAACGGTGTTACAATACACCCTTGGTCTATCTTTGGAATAATTAGGAAATCTATAATATATAGTATTGCAATACTAAAATTGATTAGGAAATGTTATAAAAGCTGCTTTATGGTAATACTATAGTAGAGATGATGTTAGTTGCTGTCTTGTGTACCTATATGTTTTGGATTTATTTTTGACTTACCTTTTTATGTATGATGTTGGAATACATATATATGGAAGTTTTTATGTTACAATGTACCTTGTGTGGCTCAAGACAGTATGACATTATGTGATGATTTGTTTTTTCCTTAATAAAAAGAATTATTTAAAAAAAAATGATTACAAATTTTCCAAACATTCTCCCTGGGATGCAAATTGGGAAGGACCTTATAGAATTTTGGACAAATTGGGTAATACTGTGATTAAAATAGAAATATCAACCCCTGGGAAAACCAGAAGGCAGCCTGGTTACAAATGGGTCCATGTTGACCAATGTGTAAGGTGTATAGAGGGACAGTTGTCCCAGCTGTAGATATTTCTGCTAAGAACTGATATTCTCTTAATCTTTTTGACAGATTTCATTATGTGGAATCTGAGATGAATGATCGCCACCAACCTATTTGTATTTGTGTGGGTGTTATTGCAAAAATTTTCAATATGTGACTAATGAACTTTCAATCCCCAACCTCACAAGGAGTCGTAGATGGAGCTCAAGCAACATCAGAGGATGGACAAGCTTCTGGAGTTCTCAAGACCTTAACAAAGATTGTTTGGGAAAATTTTAATGCAGGTGGGAGGATTGAAATATTTGCTGAAAAACATCAAGACAATTTAACTGGTTTTTGGAGGGTCAATCAGGGTAATAAAGTTAAATAGGAATGTAAGTGGGTGGCTTGGGGAAAATGGACTGTAGGTCTGGTGGGAGAAGGTATTATAGTGTCTACAACATTTGCAAATCCTATTCACACTATAAATGGTGATAACTATAATATAACCAAGGTTATATATGAACAACAAATTGGAGAGTTACAGCTTCCAACTTTGGTGGAGGGATTGAAGTATACTTAAAAATAGATCAAAAAAAGGAAACAACTACTTTTGCACCTTTGATCTATTCTACTTTAATCACTACACCAAAGTTGGAACATTATGACAATACTCCAAGGTGTGAGGGGAAAAATCGTTGTTTCTAGCAGTTCATTTTCAAATAAGTACAATCAAGCCAACTCCAGTATTGAGGGATGCCACATTCCAATTTATCACGTGGAAGATTAAAATAATAGATTGGCTAGTTTCCACACATTACCAAAATTGTTTCAGAATTACTGCCACTATGGAAAAAGCATTAGTTAAGTGGGCAGAAGGTACTAGGAGAAGGACTAGGAGGGATATTGTGGATACAGGGTTAGGGGTGGTAAATTCCATTGACATATCCAGCTTAACAACCTTACAGTCTCAGGGGATGTTAAATGCAAAAGGGATTCATACACAACAAATGATAAACACCCTGGTAGAGACACTGACACAGACAGTCATTCAAGTTCAGGGTTCTGCCATTCAACATACAGAGGAAATACTGATAGGAGTAATTAGTAGGTTAAGGGGAGTATCCTGGGATTTTGTGTGTATTTCCATGCAAACAGAATGATCAACTGACTTTAAATTCATAGCACAGGCTATGGAAAATACCCATACACCTTTGGGAGGGTGGGAGCAGTCTGTTAAAAGTTTTGCGTCAGAACACAAAGAATTATGGTTAAACAGTTGGTTAGGTTGCAGGGAAAATATATGCAGGGCTACTTCACTTGTGCCCACTAGTGGTACCTATCAAAATGTTTATCATTTTTTTTCACCTGTCACAGAATCTCATGTTCTACATCATGAGTTAGAGTTCCCAAATTTTATATGGAATGGTTCCCATATGGAACAAGTAGACATGTCTGGCTGCATAAGGTTTCCTTCTAAAGTTTTATGTCTACCCAACCAGGCAAGAATATTTTGTTATTCCTGCTGGCATAATCACTCATATTGCAATGGTTTTGTGGAGAAAGGTAATCCCCAAGATATGATTTTTCCATTAGGACAAGGAAAGGTGTGTTTTGTTTCTTTGAAGCCTAAAGATGAGGTGCATGTATAGTTTGACAAGTGTAATTCAAGGGAACAAATCACACCAGGAATGTATTGTACTACTGGGTACCCTGTGAGGATAAGTTCACTACAGTTTAACTTCGCTGCCCCACAGTTACTCACACATAACGCTACCTGGGGGGCTCCACTCATAACACCAATATTAGTAGATGATGCACCTTGGCAAAAATGGGTAACCTTATTGCAAAAAGATTCTGTGTTACTGGAACATCTTAAAAATTTTGGGGAACGTGTTCATGTAAATTTCTACCATCAGGAACTACAAAGATTGAACATACTTTTACAGAGATGTCAAGTTCTACATGGTGGCAGAAATTAGCAAATTCCTTTTCTAAACAGTCATCATGGGGTTCTGCGTTGGGAAATCTGGTCATACATCCATTTATAATCATATTATTTATTTCTATATTATTTCTATATTATGTATAGTTATTCAAATTTGTATGTGTGTTATTTAAAATCATTATATCACAAGTATATCACTTATATTATGGTATGCGAATGGGGGCATCTTTAGTACACTAATATAGCCATCACACATAGGTGGGGTTAGGAATGTTCTAACAGATTTACTCATATAAAACACCATTGGAATGTAAGGGTACCGGTAACCTCCATTGCCAAAAGGGGGGAATGTAATAAAGGCATAAATCTGTAAGAACTCAGATGTGGTCAGAAAAGGGTAATATGGCATAATACTGTAAGAACTGAGCTGTGTAATCAGGAAGGGGTTAACTCCTCATTCAGATGTACTGAGATGAAGATAGTCACTTTGGAATGTAGAGAGATCACACTACCCTTAGTCCTAAGGATGACCAGCTGATTAATGATAAAGTTATATAGAGACCCTTTAATGTGGCCAAATGCCCTCCCTCCCCCGACCACATGGCATGGCTGCATCTATATACCTGAACAAGACATAGGGCTTGCATATGTGTGACATCATCATTGTGGGAGGGGTGAAAAACTTATAATAAAAGAGCCAAAAATACTGTGGCTCACTCTCTCTCTCCATTTTATCTTTGGGATGCTGATCTGTTAACACCACGTGAGTACTTCTTACTGAAAACCTCTATTACAGCACACCACGCAGACACTCACATTAGGATGGGCAAATGTATTAGTTTAATATTGATGTTTAGTTCAGTGCTGTGTATTTATAAGTGATCTGCATATGTGTAATTATATTTAATCTGCATATTGTAATAATGTTTATTTAGCCTCATTTTAATAAAGTTTTGTATTGCTGAAGTAAGACTTTGCAAGTTATATCCTTGCAGGTAGTTTAATTAAGCTAGTGATTGTGTGTTAATATTTTATAGTGGGTATAATAATTCGTAAGGGATTATTAAGAAGAATATTAGCATATCACTGAAGGTATAGCAGACACACACTAAGAAATATAGAGTCTTAGATATCATTCATTTATTTCAATTACCATTTTATCTGGCATTATCTATCACAGCAAAAAAACTTTAACAACCAAATATAATTCAGTGAAGCCTAACAATGTTGCGCACAACATTGCCCTAAAAATCCCTGATATAGATCTGGAGAGCTTGGATAACCATGAGTATGGGGAACATCTAGCTCCATTACAGGACAAAAATGCTAGGGGAGTCCAAGCTGGAGCAGACTATGTTCAGGCGGTTTTGGGGCAATAATTTTGACAGTGCAATATACAGTATTTTCTATTGATATTTACTTTACAGTATACTTTTTAATCCAAAAGATTATATATTTTGGATTATGCTTTTACAAAATTTGTCATTTTAATATCGCCAAAATGATATTGTATTACATCGTCTTGCCATTGACTGAAAGTGGTTAATTTTGTCAATCTTGCAATTGTTCATTGTAAAGTTTATGAAAAACAGATGTTTAATAAAATATCTGCAAATAAATCCTTTTTTTTTTTGGTGTACACTTAACTGTTTTTATTTTTAAAGTTATAGCAATACCATTTTTAAATGTGTTTACCTTCTATCTAGGCTTTTGCAAACTGCCCCCTTATTTCAGTTCTTTAGACAGACTTGCATTTTAGCCAATCACTGTTAACTTCAGGGTAACTTAACGTGCATGAGCTCAATGTTATCTATATGAAACACATTAACTAATGACCTCTAGTGGTCTAAATTATTTCTGAATAGAGGCAGTCTTCAAGGTCTAATAAATTTACATATGAAACTCCTAGGCTTAGCTTTCAACTAAGAATTAAAAAATAACAAATCGCATTTTTTTCCAAAAAAAAAAAATTTACTTTTATAAAAATAAAACAATTTTTTGGAACTTCACTGTCCCTTTCATAAAAATTAACTTTTCACCCATAACAAAAAATTGTATTCATTCGAATGCTATGATTTGTTGAAGTAGCAGCTATGCACTACATGTTTAGAAATGAATACGTGTATCTCTCTCTCTCTCCCAATATATATACATAAATATATATATAAAATAGATATATCTATAACCATCTATATATATATATATATATATATATATATATATATATATATATATTGAATATTGGTCTCTCTCTATATCTATATCTATCTATCTAAAATATATCTATATAACTATATAGTTAACTATATATAATATCTATATATTCAATATATCAATATAAAATATATCTATATAAAATATATAGATCTCAAGATATATATATCAATGAGTATATTAACAAATATATATACAAATGGTATGAAGAGAGTTGCAATAAGAAAAGTAAATGGAATGGAAGTCTCCCTGAGTGCGATGTGGGAATCCAGACGTGGACCCGTTGCTAAGTGTGCCTAGAAGAATATGGTTGCAACTCACTTACGAGGCCCACACTAGGCCGAAATGTACGTCTGGAGTTTTGTCATTTACCTTGTTCAGAGAGGGATTGCCTAGTATTTCAGGGCTAGACTGTACTGCTAAGTCAGGATCAGACTGATATGCTACAGGAAAGTTCTTCTCTGTGAAAGGCACATGTTGAGCAAAAAGAGGCTGCTTCTTGGGTGGTAACAAGCCATAGAACAAGCTATTATGCTATTGTTCATTCCCAGGTTGAGCACTTCTCTCTTAATTGAAACTGCCGAAATGCGTTTGTTGCTATTTTAACCGTGTTGGTCACTCCTGTCACCTGAAGCCGATGTTTCCAGTTATCGGACAGGAATACAGGAGGGAGTGACCCACGTTTCTTTTATTGTGTGTGTGTGTATGGTAATTGGGTCAGGGCTTCTCCCTGTTTTATTCTATTATAACGATTAAAGTTTATTTTTACAGAACTTATCTTAGTAGTAAGAATAAATGCTATCCAAGCCCCTATCTTTTTTTTGTTCGTAATTTTCAATAGTATTAAAGGGGCAGCACCGGAACCCTGAGTGGGTTCTTTATCCTATTATTTTCACTAACGTAGTGCCAGTACTTATTTCCTATCCTTGTTAAATTTGATAAGTAACCAGTCATTACAAGTGTCTGGTTATTGCTGCCACAAGTTTGTGGTGGTAATTAACATTTATAAAATTAACCAGAGATCAGATCTCTGGTTAATTTTATAAATGTCCGCCAAATGTCCCCAAAATCAAGTGTAATATACTTTATTAAAAAATAAAGATAGTAGCATCTTTATTTTTTTAATAAAGTAACTGCACTTAGCAGTTATATATGTATATAAGCATAATCATATATATTTACAATTTGCTGCCATCGCTGCCCAACTTCGTTGCGTTAGTTCTCATGCTGTGACTATGAGAACGAGGTTCCAATTGGAGCCTATGGAAGGGCACTCTCATTTGTATATTTCTCTCCCAGTAATGTGAACGCAAGGTCATGTTCGCATTGCGGCCTACTTGTAATACCAGCGCACATTTGCATGAGCTGGTATTACTCAGTGGAGTGCAAAAATAGATTTCACAAAAACAATATTTTTCATTCCACTTGTAATCTAGCCCTTAATAGGTAGGTGCCATCTTGTACGGATAACAAGATTTGCAGGAAATGTGAGACAATGGAAATCACGACCGCCATAATATGGAAACTCATAGTGGTCTTCTTGTTTCAGATGTAAATCACTCCAAATCAGATAACAGTGATTTCAAATGAATACAAGTAAATATTGAAATATTAAAGGCTAGATAACAAATGGCGAGCTAAAGTTAGCATTGGTAGCGATAACCAATATTGCGACAGTGCTAACTTACTTGCATATTACAATTTGAAAGAAAAAACTGTTGCGATTGAGCAAACAAAATTTGCGGTCATTGGGTTAGTGCACATGAAAACCTAGAGTAAAGTCTAAGGATTAAAAATTACAGTTGCATGACAAACATAAAGACATTAAAATAAACTATTACACTCATATATAGACTTTCTGATTAAAATAATTCATATAAATATTCATAAACATTTTTTATAAAGGTTAAAAGGTATATGGTATATGCCAAGGTATTTGTCTAGAAAGGACTATAATGTCAACTAGACATGTGCAATTCTTTTTGGCCGAATCTGAATTTCCAAATCGGCACCGTAACTAAAATCCCGAAAAATCCCGAAAACTAATATATAGGTTTCCAAATTTTAGGATACATTTTTTATTCATATTCATTCTAATCTAAGCCACTGCCCCCCCCACATTGCCAACACTAAATAAAGCTATTAACTCCTAAACCGCCGCCCCCTACATTGCCAACACTAAAGCTATTAACCCATAAACCGCCATCCTCCCTCATTGCCAACACTAAATAACGCTATAAACTCCCAAACCACTGTTCCCTCATATCGCCAATACTAAATAAAGCTATTAACTCCTAAACCACCGTCCCCCACATCGCCAACACTTAATAAACCTATTAACCCCTAAACCGCAGTCCTTCCTCATCACAATCACTAATAAAATGTATTAACCCATAATCCGCCATCCCCCCACACCACAAACAATAAATAAACCTATTAACCCATAAACCGCCCCCCTCATCGCCAACACTAAATAATGCTATATACTCCTAAACCACTGTTCCCTCACATCGCCAACACTAAATAAAGCTATTAATTCCTAAACCGCCGCCCCCCCACATCGCCTACACTAAATAAACCTATTAACCCATAAACCGCAGTCCCCCCCTTATTGCTAACACTGAATAACGCTATAAACTCCCAAACTACTGTTCCCTCAACTCGCCAACACTAAATAATGCTATAAACTCCTAAACCACCGTCCCCCATATCGACAACACTTAATAAACCTATTAATCCCTAAACCCGCCGTCCCTCCACATCACAATCACTAATAAAATGTATTAACCCCTAATCCTCCATCCCCCACACCGCAAACACCTAATTAAAGTATTAACTCCTAAACCGCCACCCCCCCCCCACATCGCCAACACTAAATAAACCTATTAGCCCCTAAACTGCCATCTCCTCATATCGCGACTCCCTAAATAAACCTATTAACCCCTAAACCGCCGCACCCCATCGCAAACACTATAACTATTAACCCTTAAACCACCGTCCCCCCATATCACAAACTCTAAATAAACCTATTAACCCCTAAACTGCCATCCCCCCACATGGCAAACACTAAATAAAATTATTAACTTCTAAACCGCTGCCCCTGCACATTGCAACTACCTAAATTAAACTATTAACCCCTAAACCTAACAGCCCTAACGTTAACATAATTAAAATACGCCTAAATTAAAGTTGCAATATTACTAACTTCCTAGTTAAAATAAATACTAAAACTTATCTGTGAAATAAAAATAAAACCTAAGCTAGTTACAATATTACTATTTACTAACTACCTAGTTAAAATAAATACAAACTTATCTGTGAAATAAAAGTAAAACCTAAGCTTGATCTAAAAAAAAACTAATATTACTTGTTAAAAAAAAACCAAAAAAAATAACTAACATTAAAAAAATTAAAAACTACAATTACAAAAAATAATAAACAAAATTACAAAAAATAAAAAAACTACCATTACAAAAAATAAAATGAAATTATACAAAATAATAAAAATTATTCCTTTTCTAATACCCCGTTTAAAAAAAAAACCAAAAAAGCAACCCACCCCAAAATAAAAAACCCTAATCTATAAATAAAGTACCAATAGCCCTTAAAAGGGCCTTTGGTAGGGCATTGCCCTAAAGTTAACAGCTCTGTTGCCAATAAATTAAACCAAATACACTCCTCAACCCCCCAAAATAAAAAAACGTTGGGATGGCAGTTTAGAGGTGAACAGGTTTATTTAATGTTTGCGATGTGGGGGGGGGGCGGTTTAGATCATTTCGTTTCTACATATTCCTTATGTTAAGTTAAAAAAAAATTTGGATCCGTTCTTTATTAATATTCATTATTATAAAATTTAGAATAGAATAATAAATATGAATAAAGAATGGATCCAAAATAAGGAATGGATCCAAAAAAACTATTTAACTTAACTAATATGCCGAAACGAAATTTTTTATTTAACTTAACATAATGAATATGCTGAAACGAAATTATTTATTTAACTAATGAAAACTAAACTAAACAAAACAAATTTTTCCGGTGAGCACATGTCTAATGTAAACTTTAAAAGTTTCTTTTGAACATAGATAGCGCGCCACTTGTAATCTGGCCCTAAGCATCAATAATAGTAATTGAGGAAACATGCCTAGTATGCCCATCATGTCTGTATACAAATGGCATTTAGATTGAATGTCTAACAGTCATAAGGATGGATTTGCAATAAATACAGTGATTTATGAGCACTTTGTATATTGGATTTGAAACGCACCTTACAAAGTTGTCATTTGAAGAGAAATATTTGAAATGTGGATGAATATTTAAAATGTAAAAAAAAATGTAAAACTACAAAAATATTTCATGATTTTCTCAGAAATTTTGAAATAAGCAAGATAATGACATCCTAAGAGTTTTTAAATACATCAATGGCACAAAGTGCTTTTAAATAAATAAGGGCTGTGAGCCATTGAAATAAGCATGGGAAATTACATCAAACTATCAGTTTTTCACTAATTTATGGAAAAATAATGAACCTTCTTTGGAAGGTGTCAGATTACCCAAAAGAATACAAAAATAATTGTTTTCATGAAAACTTGAAACCTGATCTTCAGAGATAGATAATTTAAAATTTTGGAAGTACATCCATTTAAATAAGATAAAACATAAGTTCAAGCCTAGTGCAGACCACAAAACAAATTCCAATGTAGTGATTGCGGTCATCAGCTGCATTCTATTTAAAAGTTGGTTTTAGTTGTTTACACAATGAATATTAGCAGAGTTTTGCAACAAAGTGGAAACCACAGACTAAAGAATGATAAAACCATAGACTTCTTTTTGTCAATGGGGAAGATTCCACTCCCTGTAGAATATAATAAATTATATGCATATGTAATATATATTTATGAATATCTGAGGGTTTTTTCTCATTTGTTTCAAATTATCAGTAAATGTAAATATATAATGTAAAAATATATAACCAACAAAGGCTTGTTTGACCTGCTTCTGACAGATGTACAAAAAAAGTAGGTCCTAAACCAATACACTCAAGCCGAACAACAGCTGAGTAGTAATAACAACTATTGATTCCAATGGGAGCTGCTAAAATATAGTAGCATGAGTGCACTTTGATTCTTGCTGTTACATGTGGCTGCCTGTAATGTAAAGGTCACGTAGGCCCATTTTTTAAAAATGTTTTGCAATAACTAAAATCAGTTGTGTAACCGGTTTGTGCTGCTTAAAACTCAATGGAGCTGATAAGAAAGAAAATTTTTCACCATGTTTAAAATCCCCCAACTGCCCAAAAATAGCCTAACCAGCTCTTTTGTGATTCTGGAACCACACTTTAACCCGAACCACAATTACAGTAACCCCTTAGTGCAATAAATAAACACTAACTGAAACTACAAGATTTTAAGGATTGTTCTTTTGGAACTTTTGTAAAATATGAATGTTTCCCTTTGCTATTTGGTCCCAAAGTCTGTAGTTGAGTACTCCTGCTCTAGAGAGGTTTGTTGTTGTGCAAAGTTAGGATATAATTGTTAATGCCAAGACTAGACCACTCCTTGTCAGGAGTTGACTTTGTTTAGTAGGTGCAATAGTTATCAGAACCACTCTTTTCTCGAATGTCTCTGCTACCACCAAGGACAAGTTTTCCCTAAACTAATATATTATAACCCAGAAAAACAATTTAGCAATAATCTATATAAATCAAAGAACTGTTCGACCAATAATTAAAAACTGTCTAGCATTAGGCAAAGTCAAAGCTTAATACATGAATATTTATTATAATAATAACATTTATTATGTAACTATATAAAAATAGATTAACCAACAAATTTACACAATGTAAAAAGATAAAAATAAAATGACAGAACCTATCACTTTACCAGCAATCTTTCTTTCCTAAAGGAGATTGAAGAAAATGTCCATCCACACAATGTCCTATGTTCATAGAGTGAATGACAAAAGTTTGAAATCAATTTAAACATTAAAATTCATTCCCTTTAAGAAAGGGACAAGGGATATAGCCACCCCTTTATGACAGGGAATACCAGATCTGGATACAAATATGAAATACATTATAACTTGGAGGAGGTGCATATGAACTGAATATAATGTATTACAAGTACATTTTGGAAACTAAATTATAATGTTGATACCAAACATGATATATTGGTAATATTTAACAACCTAGAACTATGCCTTGTAGAAAAATCACTGTATCTCAATATTGTCTGGGTTACTCACCCTTCCTCCCACATGCCCTCTTATGGACAAACTTGTTAACATCATCACTCTGCAACTGCTTGCAACTTCCTGTCTCTCAGTGATGATGTAATGCCAGTTTACTATATAACCATCACCCAGTACACTTTGTCTTCCCCTTGCGTGAGTCCAGATCTACCAAGTGCTCTCCTGTATCTTGTTCCTGTTCTCTGTGCTGACTCTGGCTGACTACCCACTTTGGCATCAGTTCCTTGACTTGGTACTGGCTTCGTCCTGGATATCCCTATTGCTGTTTATTGTTATTTTAAAGAAACTTTTTCTAACCTGCACTTTCGTTTCCGTCTGTTTTTTTGTTTCCCTGACAAATATGAAGTTTGTTGCCTTTTGTTAATCTCAAAACTTATGTTTCTCATGGACATCTTTAGAATAAAACTAATTTTTGACATCTCAACAGACCTTTGTTGTATAAATATATTTACTTAAATAATTCACAAGAAATGCACTTACAACCAAAAAAATATTAACCCACACCATCACTGATGCTAGTGACGTCAAGATATTATTGTGACAGTGAGCATATTTTTTCCTCCACATGCTCCTTAACAAAGGTCATTTTCTGAGCTATATTCACTGGAGTAAACCTGTGTATGCTTTTGGACATCTGAAGTTCCTTGTACGTGTATATTTTCAATAAAATAAGTTACATAACTTTTTCTTGCTTTGATCTTTAATAAAGTTGTTGGTATAACTGTTTTCCATCTTTCTGTCTCGTGATTGCCCAATCTGAGAATATATTTTATTTTGAATGTATAAACAACTCATAGTATATTCAGAAAATGTTTTTAGGATTGCAGTTAATTTGCTAGTAAATCCTAAAACAGGAAAAAGTTTTTCATGGCTCATATTCTGGAGCTAATAGGTGATGTAATGTTTGAATAGCAAAAGGGTTTCCTCATTACAATATATGATTTGTATCCTTTGTTCTGTATTGTCCCCATGGGTGATGTGAGTTTAAGGGACATTGTAATGTTAAATTGTTTTACCAATGCTCTTATGGGTATATTTTGTATAGTAAATAACTGTTTTTGCTAGATGAAACTACAACATATGCAAAAAGATGAACTTGTAGGGAGAGCAGACCTCATTAGCATAATACTTTATATTTTTAAAAAAATCAAAATTATCTCTGTCTGATAATACAAAAGCATGTGCAAATGAAAATGAACATTTTAGCAAAAATATCTCTCACCCCTATAGTGAGTGTATATTTTTCTGCAGCTTCATGTTTACATAGTTTTCATATATTAAATATTTAAGTACTGAAATGTTCAGTACAGTTGGGAATACAACAGGCAAAAAAAACCCAGCCATATCAAATGTCAAAATAAAGGTAACATATCTATTTGTAAACAATTTGATAAACTCCAGAAGGTAAAATATATAATTAGGAACTCATTAAAGTGGAGTTAATTTTACAGCACACTGTCACGGCAAATAGACAGGAAATACATATTCTGATCTTAGAATCAGAAAGGCTTATAATATAAGTGAATATCAATATCAAGTGTGTTACCTATTTTGCAACAGTCTATTGTTTTTTTTGGGGTTTTAAAGTTCAAATTATTGATGAATCTGAGTCTTAACGATATGATAATGGCAGCATTGGATTTTTGTTAAATATATTTGGTTTAGATTAGGGATGGGCGAATGTTTCGCAACATTCGAAAAACGGCACAAATTTTAACACATTCGTTCGTTCGAATCGAATTTCGAATGTTTACATAAAATTCTAACATTCGATTTTCGAATGTTCGGTTTCGAATTTTACGATTACATTCGAAAATATTATTTTCGAAAAATTCAAATTTAGATTGTAATAGTATTTCTAATGCTTTTTCTTCAAATGTAATATTCGAATTATGCAATATTCGAATTTGAATTTAGATTGTAATAGTATTTCTAATGCTTTCTCTTTAAATGTAATATTCGAATTATGCAATACGTGTATTCGAATTCGAAAAATTCGAATTTAGATTGTAATAGTATTTCTAATGCTTTTTCTTTAAATGTAATATTCGAATTATGCAATATTCTATATGGAAACATTCGAAATTATATATTTGTATCTATTTATGTATCAATTTACTAGATTCCCGCCCTACCACATGAACTATTGAACTTCTGAATAGTATTTGT
This sequence comes from Bombina bombina, assembly GCF_027579735.1. Taxonomy (NCBI): domain Eukaryota; kingdom Metazoa; phylum Chordata; class Amphibia; order Anura; family Bombinatoridae; genus Bombina; species Bombina bombina. Next base: position 54,877 of record NW_026512250.1, read on the forward strand.
TAAATAGAATGTTAAATTCGAAATTTCGAATGTGAACATTCGAATTCGAAAGTGACATTCGAAAACTGTAAATAACATTCGATTTTCAAATTTTTAAGAATATTCTTCTTATCGACATTCGGATTTAGAATTCAAATTTCGGTAATAATATTCGTTCTACATTCGAAATTCGAAAATTTACACATTCGCCCATCCGTAGTGTAGATGTTTACTATTTCTTGTTGACAGACTTATTGGTTGGTAAAGAGTATTTATCTGCAAAGCATGAAAATATTAGGTTAGCAAAACAAGTCATTTTTTGAACTGCTCCTCTCACTACCGCCTAGCTCCAACACCTGCAAGACTAGAGGTATACTAATGGTGGAATATGTATTAAAATATAACTTCCCCCTTATTCTTCCTCTCACAACTTATACATATTTTTTAAATGAAAACAACTGTCTGTGTAACAAATAAGAGTGTGTGAGACATATAGAGCCAAATTATCAAGCTCTGAATGGAGCTTGATGCCCCTGTTTCAATGCGAGCTTTCAGGCTCACCGGAAACAGAAGTTATGAAAGCAGCGGTCTCTGTAACTTGTCCGCCTGCTCTGAGGCTACAGACATCAATCCGCCCAATCCTATACAATCGAGCTGATTGACACCCAAATCTACAGGGTGCGGCATTGCATAAGTTGTTCACAAAAACTGCTTGTGCAATGATAAATGCAGAGAGCGTATGCTGTCAGCATTTATCGATGTGCGGCGGACATGATACACTACATCGTATCATATCCGCTCGCACTTCAAACAAATCGGCCCCATATTATGTTCTCTATGTGTGCATGCATATGTCATGTGTGTGTAAAACAATGTTTAAAGGGACAGGACTCCAGAATTGTTATTGTTTAAAAGATAGATAATCCATTTGTTACCCATTCCACAGTTTTGCATAACCAACACTTATTTTAATATACTTTTTATCTTATCTTAGCCTCTGCAGATGGCCCACTTATTTCAGTTCTTTTGACAGACTTGCACTGAAGTTAGCATAATGTTATCTAAATGGCAAACATAAACTAGCACTATATAGCTGTGAAAAGCTGTCAATACGCAACTTTCAAAGGCTTAGAAATTAGTATATGAGCCTACCTAGGTTTAGCTTTCAACAAAGAATACCAAGAGTACAAAGCAAATTTGATGATAAAAGTAAATTGGAATGCTTGTCTAAAACATGAAATTAATTTTGACTAGACTGTCCCTGTAAAAAAATCATCTCGTTAAGTAAAACAATGTATGCATTGTGAAGATGCAGTAGTTTTTCAATAGTTAATTATAAGTTTTTTCCATGAAGGCTTGCGAAAGCATGCAAAAAAAAAAATATGTGGTCAACTATACAATATCACTTAAATTAAAAAAAAAGTGTAAGCAAAAGCATATTTAGCAAATTGCAAGGCAAAATATGTTGAATACTCAGAAATATTGTATATATAAATTGTATGGGTTTTCAAAACTGATTTAGCAGCTATTCAAACAGAACAAACAGTCTTAGAAGATGAAGGGAATATCACCATAGTAATTAAAGTGAATTAGAATAGTTAAATACTGTGTTTACTTTTAGAGTTTGCCTATGTGGCCTGGGTCTGGGCCTGGAGCAGTGTCAGGATGGCAGGCGGGGGCTGGTGTGGGTTCCGGTACAGGGCAGGGTTGGCCTAGTGCCGGTGCTCACCTGGCCCCGGCGTGGGAGCGTGGCGGCGGTTCAGTTGGGCCTTCGGGCCTGGCTGGGCGGGCGGCCGGAGCCGGGTAGGCCTATAGCCAGCAGCAGCCCATACGAGGTGGCTTAGAGTGTAGGCCTTCCGGTTACTGCGCGTGCTGTGGCCCGCCCCTTCCGGTGACGCACTTCCGTTGTGGCATCCGGAACCGGAAACACCCCTGCGAGGCCGCGGCAGTGATCACGGTCGCAGGGGGAGGCAAGGAGTGAGCAGGAGCGGGTCCTTGCGCAGTGCCGGACAGGTAGGTCGGGGGTACCGGGGCCGAGGACCGGCCCTGCTGGAGGTGTTGGGGGCAGTATGTTTGGTCCAGCGAGTGCTGGGCCAGTGTTGCACCAGCAGGGACATTTGGAATTGGGTGGTAATACTGTTAGACAAGTGTCCGGGGGTGGCATGCAAGAGATGACTCTACAGGATAAGAGAGGACAGGGTGTGCAGGGCATGCAGCAGCAGGAACATTTGGAATTTGGTGGTAATACTGTTGGGCAAGTGTCCGGGGGTGGCATGCAAGAGATGGCTTTACATGATAGGAGAGGACAGGGTGTGCAGGGTCCCAGTGCGGCTCAATGGGTGCCTGTGGGTTCCGGTGGGGGCATGAATGTGGGGCTTCCAGGGCAGCTAGGGGGCCCACAAGGCCAGGTAATGCAGCCATCAGGTTATCCCACCGGTGCTGCTGCAGTTACTGCAGCCTCTATTGAATGCTTGGGGTATGCTTGGCAGCAGGAGGGGGTATGCAGGTAGCTGGGGGTGTGAATACAGGCAGGGCAATGCTCCAAGGCCCTGGTACTCCCAACGTTTCTGCTGTTTTACAGGTTCCAGTAGCAGGTTGTCGTGTGGAGGACTCCAGAACAGCCAGGTCTCTTTCGCTGACCCAGGCGAATAGAGAAGCAGCCAGGATGTCTGAGGCAGTACCCTCTACGTCGACTGGCGGAGCAGCTGGGACTTCTGGAGCTGGTGAGCTAACCACACTTACACTGGGGGGAGGTGGTTCTGATACATCCTCAGAGTCAGGGTCAGATAGCGATCAGTCTTTGGAGCTGGAGGGCAAAGACAAGCGTAGGATGTTCAGGCTGCTAAACAAGTTAGTGTCTAATCAGGGTACGCAGGAGGTAAGAAGATGGGGGCGCTTAGGCAGGGGGAGCAAGCAGCCTCCCTTACTCCTTTAGGAGAGCAGGTGGGCCCCCCTCAAGGGAGCATAGGGCGTAAAGCGGCGCTGCTTGGGGATACTTCTCCGTGTCAGGTGCACTGTCTTTATGGGCATCTAAAAACTAAGACTGTGCAGTGAATACAGGCAGGCAAGTTTGTTAATGTGTTCGAACTGTCGGTCGAAGCACAGAGGCAGAAGGAGAGGAGTAAAGATGGCACAGGCCCAAAAACGTTTAAGCGCCCGGATACGTACTTGGAATGGCATCGCTGTTTCAGAGTTCTGGGCACTTGCTATTTGGAGAAGCACGCTGATCAGATGCAGGCAGTCATCAAATACATGGATACGATTTGCTGGATCTGTCAGAGGTACAAGGAGGGGACGTGGCGCGATTACGATGACGAGTATCGCAGGAAAATGGTGCGGAACCCCCTTTTGAATTTCGGTACGACCGATATGCACCTGTGGGCTAGGCTGGTGGGGGCGGAGAGGTCTACTTCCCCCCTGGCTCACCAGCAGGGGTGCAGAGGTCCTTTGCCAAGGTCTGGCATAAGGGGCGTGAGTGTTAGAAGTTCCAGGACTGGCAGTGCGATAGGGGTACAGCATGCTCCTTTCGTCACATCTGCAAATTCTGTGGTGGGGGTCACCCAGGTTGTGAGTGTAAAGGTCGAGACCTCTGGGCAGATAGAGGGCAGGCTAAGGGAGGAGCTGGGGTGAAGAGCTCCTGCCCCACTGAGGGTGGACGCTCTTGAGCTTTGGCTACAGTTATACCTGGACCGCCAGGCAGAAGGGGTGCTGCTGGTGGGGTTGCAGGAGGGTTTTCGGATCCCCATCACGACTTACGTGAGGGGGTCGGCGACCCACCGCAATCTGAAGTCGGTTAAGGAGTATCCTGAGGTGGTGCGGGAGAAACTTATGAAGGAAGTGTGTCTAGGTAGAATGTTGGGCCCCTTTGCGGAGTTACCAATGGTAGATTTGGTTGTGTCTCCCTTGCGGGTGGTACCCAAGAAAGAGCCAGGCAAGTTTCGGCTGATTCAGCACCTGTCCTACCCGGCAGGTGCGTCGGTCAACGATGCCATTGATCCCGAACTGGCCTCAGTGCACTACCAGTCCTTCGACCGGGCAGGGAAGGGGGCTGAGTTGGCAAAAGTCATTGAGTTGGCATTTAGGTTGCTGCCATTGCACCCCACGTCCTTTCGGTTAATGGGGTGTAAGGTCCTTAAGCTCCTGGAAGCGGTTAGGTTGGCTGCTGCGGGAGAATGGTTGCAGAAGAAAGAGCTGGGGATGTTGAACTTTGCCTGTAGGGTTATACCCATGGGTAGGGTATTCAACAGGTGGATGGAAGGGTGTCTGGGACCGTCGAGGACTGGCAGGGTACGGATTTCCAGGGATATTGTGGAGAATCTGCAGGTGTGGGACAAATTCCTGACAGACTTCAATGGGGTCCGGCTGTGGCCTATGCAGTGGGTCACCAGTCAAGAGCTGCAGCTCTTTACTGACGCGGCTGGGGCGTCCGGCTTCAGGGGTTTCTTTGAGGGAGAGTGGTGCACGGGGCCTTGGCCAGTGGAGTGGCATGAGCAGGGGCTTACGAGAAACCTGACTTTGCTTGAGCTATTCCCTATCGTGATGGCGGTAGAATTATGGGCCGATCACTTCAGGGATAGGGGTACTCACGTTCTGGTCTGATAACCTGAGCGTGGTGCATGCTGTTAATAACCTGTCGGCGGCCTCTCCAGTGGTAGTGCGTTATTTGCGTGTCTTGGTATTGCGGTGCCTCTGCAGCAATATTCAATTCTCGGCATGTCACATTCCGGGAGTGGATAACTTGGTGGCAGATGCTTTATCGCGCTTCCAGTGGGATCAGTTTAGGAAGCTAGTGCCAGAAGCTGCGGCAGTGGGGTTGACTTGTCCTCCTTCTCTCTGGCAGCTGGCGGATCTGGGGGAGCCATTTTGTCATTAGTGGGGGTGGCTCTAGCCCCAGCGACTTGGGCGGCCTACGTGTCATACTGGAGAGCTTGGGATGAATTCTGCAGGAACCGGCAGGTTTATGTACGGGATGGGTCTCAGGTAATGTTGCTGGAATGGTTATCCGTGCTCAAGAGGCTGTGCAGGCAAGTTTGGCAGCCCTTACATACTTCTATAAGCTCGCAGGTGATCCTGACCGGCAGGGTCGTTTCTCGTGAAACATATAGCGCGAGGTTGGGGTCGCACGGAAATCAAAGTTCCAGACGTGTGGGAACCTATAACCAGCGAGAGGCTGGAGTGGCTTTTGCTTGGACGGGGGGGGGGGGTGTTCATCCCCCTATATGAGGTTGCGCTGTTTAAGGCAGCATTCATGATGGCATTTGCAGGCGCATTGCGTCGTGAGCGAACTGGTAGCACCGGCAGCTAGGATATCAGGGAAGGGTGTTCTGCTTCAGCACGTTAGGGTGTATGAGTCAGCAGTTCTACTGTTTGTCCCCCGGTCTAAAACGGTCCAGGAGGGTAAGGGTGCTTGTATGACTCTGACAGGGAAAGGTGGTGGTGTAGCCTGCCCAGTTCGGGTGTTGTCCGAGTTCTTAGGGGTACGTCCCATAGGTGGGAATCAATTATTGGTACATTAGGACGGTTCATCACTGTCGGTCTACCAGTTAAAGAAGGTGTTGAAAACAGTGGCAGGCAGCATGGGTATCAAGCCAAATAGTATAGGGACGCATTCATTTAGGATTGGTGCAGCCACGTCCGCAGCGGCAGAAGGGCAGTCGGCAGCTGACATTAAGCAGCTAGGCAGGTGGCGCTCGAATAGATATAGGCTGTATGTTAGGCCATTGCAGCAATAGATGTGAGGATGGGGCAATTTAGGGCTAGCAAGTAAATGTTACTGTTTCAGGTTGCTGCTGCGGTTTGAGTTAGTAAGTTTACTGTTGTTGTTTCAGGTTCTGCTGCTGCTGTTCGAGTTTGGATTGTGGGACATTCTTATGTCCATTGGGCGGCCATTCGGGCTGCCGCTTCAGTTGGGGGGCAACAATTAGGTTTCCCTACGGCTAGGATGTCTCTTAGATGGTTAGGCAGGAGAGGCATGTGCTGGCACGAGCTCCCAACGCTTTTGCAGGATGCGCAGCGACGTTGGGGTAGGCCCCAGATAATTGTGTTGCACCTGGGGGGGAATGATGTGGGTGAGATTCCGGTGTTGGATCTCATCAAGATCATGCAAGCAGACCTGGTCCTCGGGGGTACGTGTAGGGTGGTCCAATATGGTGGCCAGGCTGCATTGGAGGCACCTAGGTTCGTCGGGTGCCGGTTACAGGATTAGAAAAAAGATTAATAGAGAAGTGGGGAAGACAGTTTGCAGGTCACAAGGGTTTGTGGTTAGGCACCCTAACCTGTTGGCCGATCAGAAGGTGTTGTATCGCCCTGATGGCGTGCATCTCTCTGACGTGGGTCTGGACCTATTTTTAGGTAATTTGAGAGAGGTGTTAGGCACACAACTTTAAGTTGTGGGGGGAGTGGCGGCAAGAGTCGCTTGCAGATAGGGTGGCGAGAGGTAGTGGCCTAAATTTGAAGCCTTGGGGTGAAGTGATTGGTCAGGCTGGAGGAAAGTCAACATCACTAGGTCTGGGCCTAGGGTGCCTTTTCCTCGCAGGTAGGCAGACCGAAAAAATCATCCTAACCCCTTGACTAACACCTGATGGGGTGGAGTCATCTGGGGGACTCCGTCATATCCTGAATTGAAATTGGGCCGCTACCTCCCAAAGTAGGAGTTATGGATAGGGACTCATGCGCGCTGGCATTCAGTCCTTATGATAGTGTAGTGACCCCTAGTGGGAATGAAACGTATTAAGGGCTGTGGCCTTGCAAGGATAGGAATGTAAAGAAAAGATGGAGCTGCAACAATGTTGCAGCTTAAGGGGAGTGACTCACCTAGGGGTTTAAGAACTGATGTTCTGGAAAGTTCTGCCTCTTTCCTCCGGTTTTCTGCAAGAAGTTGGAGTTGCCCACCCTCCCTTCCCTATTAAAAGAACATAAGTGGGCGGCATGAGTAGCAGCTGAGTTTCGGCATTAACACGGCAGGGGTAGGTTTAGTCGAGCTAGCCTTAAGGTAAGCCCATGTTTGTAAGTTTGGGCCTCCGCCAGCATCTTATTCCGCTCTTTCGGCTGTCAAGAGCTGGGCTCCTTAAGGGCAGGAGTTATAGTTTCTCTAGCGGCGAGTGGTAGTGGCCTAAATTTGAAACCTTGGGGTGGAGTGATTGGTCAGGCTGGAGGAAAGGCGACGTCACTAGGTCCGGGCCTAGGGTGCCTTTTCCTCGAAGGTAGGCAGACCGAAAAAATCATCCTAACCCCCTTGACTAACACCTGATGGGGCGGAGTCATCCGGGGGACTCCGTCATATCCCGAATTGAAATTGGGTCACTACCTCCCAAAGTCGGAGTTATGGATAGGGACTCATGTGCGCCGGCATATTCGCATATGCTGTTGGTTACTAAGTAACCTGCTTGTGCAAGCATGCGCACTAGCTAGGCTGACCATATTGCCGCTTTAAGAAGGAACACATATGAAAAATACATATGTCAGGGTTCTTATACAAAACATTTCTTTAAACAGCCCTGAAAACAGCCCTGACATATGTATTTTTCATATGTGTCCCTTTTTAAAGTGGCAATATGGTCAGCCTAGCACTAGCTGTTTGAATAAATGCAACCTGTGGGTCTTCTTCTCAACTTGGTGTTGTGTCTTTATTTCAGGGAATAAGAGGGGAGTAATAAAGTCTGGTTAGGCGTGTCACTTTACTGGTATCTTGAAGTAGGTCATTCAGTCCTTATGCTTTTAGAACATTAGATATTATATGATGTTAAATCTGACTCTGATTACATTGATTTGTCCATATGGCAAAAGTCTATGACGACGAGGCTAGACTTTGTACAAATAGGCAGTGGAAAAGATAATAGTAACTTATCTGGGAGATGCTCTCATTCATAAAATATTATATATATATATATATATATATATATATATATATATATATAATGTTTTGAAGAATTCCAAAACCAGATTTAAGGAAGAAAAACCCATTACTCGTTAAACAAAAAAAAACAAAAAAAAACAAAAGCATTACAAGTATATATATATATATATATATATATATATATATATATATATATATATATATATATATAAGCCATATGTAAGCCAACAAAGCTTTTGATTAAAAATGCTTTTGACAAACAATGAACAAAATGGAGCTTTTAATAATTCTATTAATTACTAAAATTTATCTGAATGATTTATAGAGCAAATATGTAAATTATACACTTTGTGCCATTAAATTATATCCAGTTATAAAAATGATTGCAAATTATTAAAATAATAAAAGTCTTTTCATCATGCAAATACAATCAAGGTATTGAATTACACCAATCCAAGCATGTCCACGTATCTATTAATATCTAAGAATGAGAAATTACTTACTTTTAGTAATGAAATACCCCTATTAATTCTGGAAAACACACAGCTAGGGTATTACTCAAAATTGTGCCTTTTTTATACAGTATTACAGTAAATGTTATTAAATTAAATTGCATATCACTGGAGACTTCAAAGGAGACCCTAAGGAATGGATGTCTTCCTTTACAGAGACATTATTGTGCAAAAATGTACTGTGACCACCATTATAGGAACTTTAACAACCACTTTTTAAATTAATATTTAATATAATTTTTTTTTTATAATTTTTATTGAGATTCAATTGAGGCATACAAAGCATACATGTCAGTAAAAGCTTTTCATAGAAATTATTTCCATGTATACATCCAATACAAGTTAAGCTAGATAAACACAACATGGTTATGTGACATTTTACAGGCAAATTGGGGAGCATACATTGTGCCAGTGAAATTATATGCCTTCTAAATAACCCAGGAGGCCACTCTTGGACCTCATTAAAAAAAAAACAGTACATAGCTAAATAAGATAGAGACCGCTCTTGGGTCTCAAACTATGAATCTCTGTTTTCTGATTTTATAGGATATAGATCAATTAGTTAAACTTAAACTGAAAACATCCATAGAACTATTTAACTGAGATATATATATTATAGTATAAAGATGTAAGTGGAACTGATGTAAACTCATACATAGTTAGTAATACTCCTGCTTCTATCTCTGAAGTGCTACAATTCTGGTGTCCTCTAGGTTCCCTGGTAAGGATAATATAAAAAGAGTGTCTAACCATGTGTAGTTGTAGTTAAGTACCATATCATAGGGCAGGATTGGGATCTGTTGGTTAAAAGCACAAGCAGGCCAGCTATCTTAATTTAATGTAATATGCCTTATATGGAACAATAGCACTGAAATCATGCCGTCCCGGCCGCAGACAGCTAGATCCCAAAATAAAAACAAAAACAAAAAAAACATAGTGAAGGATGATAGGTATGTATATATATATATATATATATATATATATATACACACACACATACATAAATATATATATACAGGGAGTGCAGAATTATTAGGCAAGTTGTATTTTTGAGGATTAATTTTATTATTGAACAACAACCATGTTCTCAATGAACCCAAAAAACTCATTAATATCAAAGCTGAATAGTTTTGGAAGTAGTTTTTAGTTTGTTTTTAGTTATAGCTATTTTAGGGGGATATCTGTGTGTGCAGGTGACTATTACTGTGCATAATTATTAGGCAACTTAACAAAAAACAAATATATACCCATTTCAATTATTTATTTTTACCAGTGAAACCAATATAACATCTCAACATTCACAAATATACATTTCTGACATTCAAAACAAAACAAAAACAAATCAGTGACCAATATAGCCACCTTTCTTTGCAAGGACACTCAAAAGCCTGCCATCCATGGATTCTGTCAGTGTTTTGATCTGTTCACCATCAACATTGCGTGCAGCAGCAACCACAGCCTCCCAGACACTGTTCAGAGAGGTGTACTGTTTTCCCTCCTTGTAAATCTCACATTTTATGATGGACCACAGGTTCTCAATGGGGTTCAGATCAGGTGAACAAGGAGGCCATGTCATTAGATTTTCTTCTTTTATACCCTTTCTTGCCAGCCACGCTGTGGAGTACTTGGACGCATGTGATGGAGCATTGTCCTGCATGAAAATCATGTTTTTCTTGAAGGATGCAGACTTCTTCCTGTACCACTGCTTGAAGAAGGTGTCTTCCAGAAACTGGCAGTAGGACTGGGAGTTGAGCTTGACTCCATCCTCAACCCGAAAAGGCCCCACAAGCTCATCTTTGATGATACCAGCCCAAACCAGTACTCCACCTCCACCTTGCTTGCGTCTGAGTCGGACTGGAGCTCTCTGCCCTTTACCAATCCAGCCACGGGCCCATCCATCTGGCCCATCAAGACTCACTCTCATTTCATCAGTCCATAAAACCTTAGAAAAATCAGTCTTGAGATATTTCTTGGCCCAGTCTTGATGTTTCAGCTTGTGTGTCTTGTTCAGTGGTGGTCGTCTTTCAGCCTTTCTTACCTTGGCCATGTCTCTGAGTATTGCACACCTTGTGCTTTTGGGCACTCCAGTGATGTTGCAGCTCTGAAATATGGCCAAACTGGTGGCAAGTGGCATCTTGGCAGCTGCACGCTTGACTTTTCTCAGTTCATGGGCAGTTATTTTGCGCCTTGGTTTTTCCACACGCTTCTTGCGACCCTGTTGACTATTTTGAATGAAACGCTTGATTGTTCGATGATCACGCTTCAGAAGCTTTGCAATTTTAAGAGTGCTGTATCCCTCTGCAAGATATCTCACTTTTTTTTACTTTTCTGAGCCTGTCAAGTCCTTCTTTTGACACATTTTGTCAAAGGAAAGTAAGTTGCCTAATAATTATGCACACCTGATATAGGGTGTTGATGTCATTAGACCACACCCCTTCTCATTACAGAGATGCACATCACCTAATATGCTTAATTGGTAGTAGGGTTTCGAGCCTATAAAGCTTGGAGTAAGACAACATGCATAAAGAGGATGATGTGGTCAAA
>NW_026512251.1:0-24446 GCF_027579735.1 Bombina bombina
AGGAATTTATCAGGTAAGCATAAATTATGTTTTTTGAGACTATGCCCATTTTTCAAAAACAAATATAGGATTTGATAAATACAGGCTACCATGGCAGTCTTCCCTATATCATTGTTTGCCATTGTCTTATGATGCAGCTCCATTTCATAAATGTAATACTGCATTTGTATTTCATACTTTGCTAGTTGCCTCATTTCAGCCATTATATGTTTTTTGATCTGCTATTTTTGCACAGCATAAACACATTATTTTAGCGTGATGCAGCATGCCGCTGTTTTTTATTGTAGCTATTTGTAACCTAGTTGTGTTTCATTACAGGTTTAGCTGTTTCACGCCATTTGGACGCTCCATGCCGTCCTCACAGCTCTGGGCTTTAATACTGTTAGGACACCATGTAACGTCCTTTCTTTTATGGCATCCTGCAGCCTCCTCCTTTTAGGGAATTGAAAATGGGACTGGGAGTGAAAATTTGGGTTTTATGTCCCTTTAAGACACTTAATTTTACTGTGTGTATATATATATATATATATATATATATATATATATATATATATATATATATATATATATATATATATATATATATATAATTAAAAAAAAACACAATCCTTTAGCTGAAACATTATGGTAAATACACACTACTGCATATTCTGATGGAAGTATCTGGGGAAAAATGGATTTCTGTCAGAAAACTGAGGTGTTGCTTGTGATCTTTCGGTATCATTACAGCCTTAGGGGCCGATTTATCATATGTCTGGCAAACATGATACGCTGTAGCGATCATGTCTGCCAGACATTGATAAATGCCGACAGCATACACTGTCTGCATTTATCATTGCACAAGCAGTTCTGGTGAACTGCTTGTGCAATGCCGCCCCCTGCAGATTTGCGGTGAATTGGCCGCTAGCAGGGGGTGTCAATCAACCCGATAGTAGTATACTATCCGGCGGATTCCTGTCCGCCGTCTCAGAGCAGGCAGACGAGTTAAGGAGCAACGGTCTTCTTAACTCCTGTTTCCGCAAGCCTTAGTCTCTGCTTCCAGACTACACACTTCATCACCATTCTCACGTTGTACCACATCATTTAATTATTACTTTGAGTATTATTTAGTGTAAAATTAAATGAGAAAATAACTTATCCCTGTGCCAGCATAACAAATGTCTATTAAATATAATCATATAAAGCCAAAATAAATATAATCATATAAAGCCAAAATAAATATATATGTACATCTAATATATATATATATATATATATATATATATATATATATATATATATATATATATATATATATATATATATATATATATATATATATATATATATATATATATATAATCTTTCATGTAATTGGCAAGAGTCCATGAGCTAGTGACGTATGGGATATACAGTCCTACCAGGAGGGGCAAAGTTTCCCCAAACCTCAAAATGCCTATAAATACACCCCTCACCACACCCACAATTCAGTTTTACAAACTTTGCATCCTATGGAGGTGGTGAAGTAAGTTTGTGCTGGATTTCTATGATTTCTTCTATGAGAAGCACTTCTAAGCATTCTGAAGCCCAATTCTTCTGAGTACAGTGATTGTCAGAGGGATGTGAAGAGAGTATCGCCTATTGATTTTTTTTTTAATGGTTTTTCTCACAGAAAATCTGTTCAAGGGTTCTCTGTTATTGGTCGCAGGGATTCATCTCCTACCTCCCATTTCAGATCGACGATATACTCTTATACCATTACCTCTGCTGATAGTTTTCAGTACTGGTTTCGTCCCTCATTCCAGCTCAGCTGGTAGGGGGCAGATTAAGATTCTTCCAAAACATTTAGGCAGATTCTGTCCAAAATCAATGGATTCAGAGTATTGTGTCTCAAGGGTACCGAATAGGATTCAGAGTAAGACCTCATATGAGAAGATTTTTTTTCTCTCACGCATCCCAGCAAATCCAGTAAAGGCTTAGACTTTTCTGAAGTGTGTTTCAGACCGGGATCTTTCAGGGGTAATCATACCAGTTCCGTTTCAGGAACAGGGTCTGGGGTTTTATTCAAATATATTCATTGTCCCAAAAAAAGAAAATTCATTCAGGCCGTTTCTGGATCTGAAAATTTTGAATCGTTTTTTTTTTTAGAGTGCCAACTTTCAAAATGGTGACTATAAGGACTATTCTGCCTTTTGTTCAGCAAGGGCATTATATGTCCACAATAGACTTACAGGATGCATATCTTCATATTCAGATTCATCCAGACCACTATCAGTTTCTGAGATTCTCTTTTCTAGACAAGCATTACCAATTTTTTGCTCTTCCATTTGGCTTAGCGACAGCTCCAAGAATCTTTTCAAAGGTTCTCGGTGCCCTACTCTCTGTAATCCGAGAACGGGGTATTGCGGTGTTTCCTTATTTGGACGATATTTTAGTACTAGCTCAGTCTTTACATTCTGCAAGATATCACACAAATCAACTAGTGTTGTTTCTTCAAAGATATGGTTGGAGGATCAATTTACCAAAAAGTTCCTTGATTCCTCAGACAAGGGTCACCTTTTTAGGTTTCCAGATAGGTTCAGTGTCAATGACTCTTTCTCTAACAGACAAGAGACGATTAAAATTGGTTTCAGCTTGTCGGAACCTTCAGTCTCAATCATTCCCTTCAGTAGCTATGTTCATGGAAGTTTGAGGTCTCATGACTGCAGCATCGGACACGATCCCCTTTGCTCGTTTTCATATGAGACCTCTCCAGCTTTGTATGCTGAATCAATGGTGCAGGGATTATACAAAGATATCACAATTAATATCCTTAAATCCCAATGTTCGACTCTTTGACTTGGTGGTTAGATCACCATTGTATAGTTCAAGGGGCCTCTTTTGTTCATCCAACCTGGACTGTGATCACAACAGATGCAAGTATTTCAGGTTGAGGAGCTGTCTGGGGATCTCTGACAGCATAAGGGGTTTGGAAATCTCAAGAGGTGAGGTAACCAATCAATATTTTAGAACTCTGTGTTATTTTCAGGGCTCTTCAGGTTTGGCCTCTGTTGAAGAGAGAACCGTTCATTTGTTATCAGACAGACAATATCACAATTGTGGCATATGTCAATCATCAGGGTGGGACTCGCAGTCCCCAAGCTATGAAAGAAGTATCTTGGATACTTGCTTGGGCGGAATCCAGCTCTTGTCTAATTTCTGCGGTTTATATCCCAGGTGTAGACAGTTGGGAAGCGGATTATATCAGCCGTCAGACTTTACATCCGGGGGAGTGGTCGCTCCATACAGATGTTTTTTTCAGATTGTTCAGATGTGGGGTCTTCCAGAAATAGATTTGATGGCTTCCCATCTAAACAAGAAACTTCCCAGGTACCTGTCCAGGTCCAGGGATCTTCAGGTGGAGGTGGTGGATGTGTAAGCAATTCCTTGGTGTTACCAACCTGTTTTATATTTTCCCGCCTCTAGTTCTACCAAGAGTGATCTCCAAGATCATCATGGAACAATCTTTGTGTGGCTGGTAGCTCCAGCATGGCCTCACAGGTTTTGGTATACGGATCTTGTTCGTATTTCCAGTTGCCAACCTTGGCCACTTCCATTAAGCCCAGACCTTCTGTCTCAAGGTCCGTTTTTTTTCCATCAGGATCTCAAATCATTAAATTTGAAGGTATGGAAATTGAACGCCTAGTGCTTAGTCATAGAGGTTTCTCTGACTCAGTGATTAATACTATGTTATATGCTCGTAAATCTGTTTCTAGGAAGATTTATTATCGAGTTTGGAAGACTATTTCATGGTAATTTGCATACAAAGAGAGAAGCGCTCTACCAGGAACGAACAACAGCTCAGTGGCTTGTTCTATGGCGATTTACCACCCGGAAGCAGCCTCTTTTAGACCAGTGTGCTTTTCACAGAAGAAAACTTTCCTGAAGTATATCAGTCTGATCCTGCCAAGTAAGGTCAGTCCAGCCCCGAAATACCAGGCAATTCTCCTCTGAACAAGGAACATGACAACCCCAGACGATCGTTTCGGCCTCCTATGGGCCTCGTCAGTGAGGTGCAGCCACATTCCTCTAAGCACACTGGGCAAGGAGTCCACGTGTGGTTTCCCCCATCACCCATAGGGAGCCTTCCCCAGGGTCATAATAATTTGCATACAAAGAGAGAAGCGCTCTACCAGGAACGAACAACAGCTCAGTGGCTTGTTCTATGGCGATTTACCACCCTGAAGCAGCCTCTTTTAGACCAGTGTGCTTTTCACAGAAGAAAACTTTCCTGAAGTATATCAGTCTGATCCTGCCAAGTAAGGTCAGTCCAGCCCCGAAATACCAGGCAATTCTCCTCTGAACAAGGAACATGACAACCCCAGACGATCGTTTCGGCCTCCTATGGGCCTCGTCAGTGAGGTGCAGCCACATTCCTCTAAGCACACTGGGCAAGGAGTCCACGTCTGGTTTCCCCCATCACCCATAGGGAGCCTTCCCCAGGGTCATAATAATTTGCATACAAAGAGAGAAGCGCTCTACCAGGAACGAACAACAGCTCAGTGGCTTGTTCTATGGCGATTTACCACCCGGAAGCAGCCTCTTTTAGACCAGTGTGCTTTTCACAGAAGAAAACTTTCCTGAAGTATATCAGTCTGATCCTGCCAAGTAAGGTCAGTCCAGCCCCAGGTGGTAAATCGCCATAGAACAGGCTAACAATGGTATTGAGCTGGTTGTTCGTTCCTGTGAGTGCATTTCTCTCTGTGTGTATTTAGTCTCCCTATGGGAAAAAGGGGAAACCAGATGTGGACTCCTTGCTCAGTGTGCTTAGAGGAATACTGCTACACCTCACTGACGAGGCCCAATGAAGGCCGAAACGATCGTCTGGGGTTGCTTTGTTCCTTGTTCAGAGAGGAATTGCCTGGTATTTCGGTGCTGGACTGACTGTAATAGGCGGGATCAGACTGATATACTACAGGAAAGTTCTACTCTGTGAAAAGCATTGCTGGGCTAAAAGACGTTGCACCCAGGTGGTAAATCGCCATAGAACAGGCGAACAATGGTATTGAGCTGGTTGTTCGTTCCTGTGAGTGCATTTCTCTCTGTGTGTATTTCATGGTGTTCTCATAAATTTTCCTGGCATTCTTTTAGAATTCCTAGAATTTTACAGTTTCTTCAGGATGGATTGGATAAAGGTTTGTCTGTTAGTTCCTTGAAGGGACAAATCTCTGCTCTTTCTGTTTTATTTCACAGAAAGATTGCTAAGCTTCCTGATATTCACTGTTTTGTACAGGCTTTGGTCCGTATCAAGCCTGTCATTAAATCAATCTCTCCTCCTTGGAGTCTTAATTTGGTTTTGAAGGCTTTACAGGCTCCTCCGTTTGAGCCTATGCATTCTTTGGACATTAAACTACTTTCTTGGAAAGTGTTGTTCCTTTTGGCCATCTCTTCTGCTAGAAGAGTTTCCTAATTATCTGCTCTTGTGAATCTTCTTTTCTGATTTTCCATCAGGATAAGGCAGTTTTGCAGACTTAAATTTCTACCTAAGGTTGTGAATTCTAACAACATTAATAGAGAAATTATTGTTCCTCCTTTGTGTCATAATCCTTAGAATTCTTTGCAGAGATCCTTACATTCTTTGGATGTGGTAAGAGCTTTGAAATTTTATGTTGAAGCTACTTAAGATTTCAGGAAGACTTCTAGTCTATTTGTTGTCTTTTCTGGTTCTAGGAAAGGTTAGAAGGCTTCTGCCATTTCCTTGGCATTTTGGTTAAAGCTTTTGATTCATCAGGCTTATTTGAAGTAGAGTCAAGCACCGCCTCAGAGAATTACAGCTCATTCTACTAGATCAGTCTCCACTTCTTGTGCCTTTAAGAATGAAGCTTCAGTTGATCAGATTTGCAAAGCAGCAACTTGGACTTCTTTGCATACATATACTAAATTCTACCATTTTGATGTATTTGCTTCTTTGGAAGCAGTTTTTGGTAGAAAAGTTTTTTCAGGCAGCTGTTTCATTTTGATTCCTCTGCTTATGTTTAAGTTTTTTTCTTTTCATTTATGAGAATAAACTTATATTTTGGTTTGTGGATTAATTTTTTTCAGCAGAAAAAAGTTCCACATCTTGGGTATTGCTATCCCATACGTCACTAGCTCATGGACTCTTGCCAATTACATGAAAGAAAACTTAATTTATGTAAGAACTTACCTGATAAATTAATTTCTTTCATATTGGCAAGAGTCCATGAGACACACCCTTTTTATGGTGGTTATGATTTTTTGTATAAAGCACAATTATTTCCAAATTCCTTTTTTGATGCTTTTTACTCCTTTCTTTATCACCCCACTACTTGGCTATTCGTTAAACTGAATTGTGGGTGTGGTGAGGGATGTATTTATAGGCATTGTGAGGTTTGGGAAACTTTGCCCCTCCTGGTAGGATTGTATATCCCATACGTCACTAGCTCATGGACTCTTGCCAATATGAAAGAAATTAATTTATCAGGTAAATTCTTACATAAATTATGTTTTTTTGGCGCGAATGTGCGTCTATAATGACTCAAGTTCGTAATTTATTGCGTCTTATTTGAAGCCAGGTTGTTTGGCGTAAAATTGTGTTGATGATGCTAGTTGCGTCATTTCTGGATGTTTGTTGGCGTCCAAAAATGTCTCAACTTCCTTTTGCGTTGTGCGTCCTACTTGGTGCCAAATTTTTTTAGTTTATTTTACCTCACTTCCTATATGCTCTTTGCCTTCTTTATGCTCAGAGGACTATGCTATTTGCTTTTTTGCCAATTTTAGCAGTTGCATTTTTCCCCATTCCTGAAACTGCTATATGTGGAAATATATTTCTGTTTAAATGTTTTTTTCTTTTACAATTTACAAGATGTCTCAATCTGATCCTGTCTCAGAAGCTGCTGTAGGAACCATGCTGCCTGAACACAGTTCTACCAAAGCTAAGTATATCTGTTGTATGCTAGTGGAGATTATATCTCCAGCTGTAGTATGTAACAGTTGTCATGATAAGCTTTTGCATGCAGAAAATGTTTCTATTAGTGCTAGTACAGTATCTGTTGTTCCCACAACATCTAAAGTACATGATATCCCTGTTGATATGAAAAATTATATTGCTGATGCAATACAGAAGGCTATGCCTGCTATTCCGCCTTCAAATAAACGTAAAAGGTCTTTTAAAATCTCTCATACTACTGATGCAATTGGTAATGACCAACAGCATACTGATATATCCACCTGTGATGAGTATCTCTCTGACTCAGAAGATCCTGCTTCAGACATTGACACTGATAAATCTTATCTTTTTAAGATTGATTATATTCGTTCTTTGTTAAAAGAAGTGTTAATAACTTTGGATATTGAGGAGTCTGGTCCTCTTGATGATAAATCCAGTAAACATTTAAATTCTGTGTCTAAACCTCCTGTGACTACGCCTGAGCTTTTTCCTGTTCATGATGCTATTTCTGATGTGATTGCTAAGGAATGCTCTAAGCCTGGTAATCCTTTTGTTCCTCCTTCCAGGTTTAAAAAGTTGTTTCCTTTGCCAGTGGCTAAATTAGAGTTTTGGGAAAAAGTCCCTAAGGTTGATGGGGCTATTTCTTCTCTTGCTAAACCTACTACTATTCCTATGTAAGATAGTACTTCTTTTAAGGATCCTTTAGATAGAAAAATTGAATCTTATCTAAGGAAAGCTTATTTACATTCTGGCTATATTCTCAGACCTGCCATTTTTATGGCTGATGTTGCGGCGGTATCAACTTTTTTGGTTGGATAGCTAAGCACAAGAGGAAAAAGATTCTGATTTGCATAGCATTGTTAGTTTGCTTTAACATGCTAATCATTTTATCTGTGATGCTATTTTTGATATCATCGAGATTGATGTTAAATCTATGTCTTTGGCTATTTTTGCTTGAAGAGCTTTATGGTTATGTTTTAAATCATGGAATGCTGACATGGTATCTAAATCTAGGTTGCTATCTCTTTCATTCCAGGGTAATAATTTATTTGATTCACAGTTTGATTCTATTATTTCACTATTACTGGGGGGACAGGAGTTTTTTTGCCCCAAGATAAAAACTTTAAGGGTAAATCTAAAGCTTCTAATTGGTTTTGTTCCTTTCGTCAGAATAGAGGACTGAAAACCACTCCTTCCCCTAAGGACTCTGGCACCAATTGGAAGCCATCTTCGAGTTGGAATAAATCGAAGACAAATAAATAACAAAAGCGAGCCCCCAAGACTGCATGAAGGTGCGGCCCTCAATCCAGTTCTGCTGGTGGGGGGCAGATTGAATTTATTTCAAGTTGTTTGGGCAGGTTCCGTTCAGAATCATTGGTTTCAGAATATTGTTTCTCAGGGGTATCAAATAGGTTTCAGAATAAGACCTCCTGTGAGAAGATTTTTTCTCTCTCACATTCCAACAAATCCTGTGAAAGCTCAGGCCTTTCTGAAGTGTGTTTCAGATCTGTAGCTTTCAGGGGTAATGTACCAGTTCCACTTCTGGAACGGGGTCTAGGTTTTTATTTAAAGGGACAGTCTAGTCCAAAAAAAAACTTTCATGATTCAGATAGGGCATGTCATTTTAAACCATTTTCCATTTTACTTATATCACCAATTTTTCTTTGTTCTCTTGGTATTCTTAGATGAAAGCTTAACCTAGGAGGTTCATATGCTAATTTCTTAGACTTTGAAGGCCGCCTCTTAAGAATGCATTTTAACAGGTTTGTCACTACTAGAGGGAGTTAGTTCGTGTTTTTCATATAGATAACACTGTGCTCGTGAAGTTACCTGGGAGCCATCACTGATTGGCTAAACTGCAAGACTGTCGAAGAACTAAAATAAATGGGCAGTCTGCAGAGGCTTAGATGCAAGATAATCACAGAGGCAAAAAATATATAAATATAACTGTGTTGGTTATGCAAAACTAGGGAATTGGTAAAAAAGGGATTATCTATCTTTCAAAACAATAACAATTCTGGTGTAGACTGTCCCTTTAAATCTATTGTCCCGAAAAAGAAAAATTAATTCAGGCCAGTTCTAGATCTGAAGTTTTTGAATCAATTTGTAAGGGTCCCAACTTTCAAGATGGTGACTACAAGGACTGATCTGCCTTTTGTTCAGCAAGGTAATTACATGTCCTCAATAGACTTGCAGGATGCATATCTTCACATTCCGATTCATCCAGACCACTATTGGTTTCTGAGATTCTCTTTTCTAGACAAGCATTACCAATTTGTTGCTCTTCCATTTGGTCTAGCGACAGCTCCAAGAATCTTTTTGAAGGTTCTCGGTGCCCTTCTTTCTGTAATCAGAGAGGATGGAATTAAACCATAATTGTTAACCGTTGTATTTATATTGTATGTACTGTATATCCTTAGGTAGCAGTCCCCGCATGTAAAGCATGAATTCAGGTGAGTGGCAAAAATACTTGACAAATAGATATAGGCTATAAATAAGAAGTTCAAGTCAGCAGAAACAATTTACAGAAATTGCCAACTATGGTTATGTAATGCTCTGCAGGTAGCGGTCCTAACATGTCAAAGTGGCATACAAAGAGCTCTACTAAAATAAATATCCGTTATAGCATGGGTAAGGGGAGAGTCCTATTAACGTGTTATGAAAAATATACAAAAACCATCTGCCTGCGCCTAGATGAGACTAACTATACCTTATATTAAGAATAGGATTACATAAGAGCTTCCTAGGAACTAAAGATATGAGTAATATACAATAGCAGTATAATATGTGCTTGATGATATATGTAGCCTGACAGCGAATCTAAAACCACATAGTACAGTTATCAGGTTAATACATTGCATGAATCATAACATTATGGAACAGAGATATTGACTAACACCCTTGGATAAAATACTAAAAGAGCAGTTGCACTGCTTGGTATATATGGAGAGAGGTTAGGTCAGTTAACAATCTTATGTCACAGTTTTAGGGGCTTAGGCATCTATTTAAGCTCAGTCCTAACTAATGCAATATCTATAGAACCCCATATTTATCTATCTTAGCCATAAGGTCTCCTCATCTGCAAAAGCGGAGCTAGCAACTTGCGCCGTAACTGTGTGAGTAGGTAACTGCAGAAGCTACACCATATGTAAATAGTAAACTATTTCCAGACTAAAATGCTGGTCATAGAATTAAAGCTTTACCTTGGGTAAGTTCGTATAGACATCCTCACAGGGGAGTTCCTTACTCCTATACTAGACGTACATCCTTGAACTAAGATCTCTAGCTAAGCTCCAGGCACTGGGTTTTTAGACATTAGGCAATCTATGGGGCAAAATAGTGTGGAGTGCGGTTCGGGATGAACCCCCATTGACCTGAGAGAGCATAAAATTACCATAGTGTGGGATTGGGTAAATATATACTCAAAAGCCTTCACCGTTAATTTGCTCTACTTAGTACTGAAAGCAATGTGCATTAGCCTTACCGTGTCCACTAGCACACGCTATGCTGCTGTACAAATAGGGGAGCAATAATGACACAGAAACAAGTGGCTACCAGGGGTATCACCCGATTTCAGCCTATATATTAAAGCTATTAAGGTTTTAAACTAAATTAGATGGATTATAAGGGGACTTGGACAATATTTATTCTGGCATTAAAAATTATCTGTGGCTATATTGGAAGATCTAGGATAACTACTGAATAAGTGAAAAGAGTGAGAGGCTAATAATGGGTTTACTACGTACAGATATATAATGAGATTTCTCTAGATATAGCGTGGCAGCAATGTCATGAGGAAAGTATGAGTCTCTAACAAACAGGCATATAGGGATCCATCACTTAAACACTATAATATGGATTGCTCTTATATAATTATGGAATTGATACAACAATACTAAATTTAAAATGCAGACAGATGTGCTAAGAATACAAACATTAGTGAACAACAGGCGAATATATGGTAAAAAATAAAATGGGGTATTTATCCATACCCATATTGTTATAGCAGGCTAAGAAAATAAAAAGAGAAAGGAAAAAAGCGACATCCTACCTACTATGCAAGCATTAAAACAGATTATTAGACTATGCCCAATGTTCCCATTAGAGAGTCCTTCTTAAATACAAGCAGAGGGATTACATCACACAGTTCCCAACAGTCAATGTCGGTTATTATCAAAAGAAGTATAGCCATTCATTTAGCCTAAGGCATATATTACTCCAGCCAGACACCGGTAGTCGCCCCAAGGAGGGGGGCACCTGTAACTGAATGTTTGGGCTCATCATAGTACCTCCGCAACATAAGTCAGGCCATTGGTAATTTACCACCCAGTACTGGGGCGCTGAGCACAAGGTGAGTATGTGACATTGTTTGTTCGCTACTTCTTCTTTAGGAATATCTGCATTGGTATGCAGCTCCGTGTCTCCAACCTCCACCGACATAGTGCTACTAAGGCTCGGGATTCTTGTCCATTGCAGTGCAGGACCGCTCGAAGTGTAGATCCTACCTGATGTCTGTAGTTCCGGATTGCAGAGTGTCTGTGGCGTACTTGGCTTAGTGCAGATCCGCATGGACCCCATCATGTCTGGGTTAGTAGAAGTAAGGACGGCAGACACCTCTGTGCCTTCAGAAGCTGTGGAGAGCAGAGTAGTGGTGTAGTTGAATACACCTTTGCTAACAGAAGCAGGGAAAAAGTGCTGGCCCTCCAGTGTCATAAGAAACGGTTTGGTGCCATAACTCCCCATACTGTGGCATCCGTTCCGGATCTACTGTGGTTCTGATTGCGGCTGCTATATGAGTAACCCTCGGCTGGACATAGCAATTTGGTGATGTCACCCATATCATCATTGTGACTGCGAGTCGGCGGTAGCTGGTGAGGTAATATTGAGAAGTCGTCCTGTAAAAATTCTTTCCCCGCAGCTCCGGAACTCTCACCACTATATGCGCCACTAGCCGCTCCCGTGAGTGCCGACTTCAAAGTATCTGACATGTCCAAAAAGCAGTGTTCCATCTGCCGATCTAGATCCCATAGTAGGGAAAGCAGAAGTTCTGGAGTTTCCTCCATTTAAGAAGCAGACATAGTTTCTACACTGAGGAGACTTAAACTAGTAGATATGAAGATAGGCCTGATTATATTGCTACACGTGGTGAAGTAGCTCTCTCTGGTGATGGTTAGAAAATGGAGT
Organism: Bombina bombina; assembly: GCF_027579735.1. Lineage (NCBI taxonomy): Eukaryota > Metazoa > Chordata > Amphibia > Anura > Bombinatoridae > Bombina > Bombina bombina. The sequence goes on from NW_026512251.1 coordinate 12,110, forward strand.
TAGACACAGAATCTGACTCCAACAGAGCATATATGTGTTATAAATTAGTTAGCGTAAGATTACTCATGAGTTCGATTCATCCTTATCCTGAAAATAAGTATTTTGTGCAGCTATGGCCTAAGAGATCAGGAGATGTGCAACCGGCTCCTTCGGCTATTGGCTCCGCCCCCCCCAACCTGTTTACATTTTTACGCCATAGTTCTTCTTCCAAGGGTGATCTCCAAGATCATAATGGAACAATCGCATGTGTTTCTGATAGCACCAGCATGGCCTCACCGGTTTTGGTATGCGGATCTTGTCCTGATGTCCAGTTGCCAACCTTGGCCACTTCTTTTAAGGCCAGACCTCCTGTCTCAAGGGTCGTTTTTTCAATCAGGATCTTAAATCGCTAAATTTGAAGTTATGGAAATTGAACGCTTAGTGCTTAGTCACAGAGGTTTCTCTGACTCAGTGATTAATACTATGCTACAGGCTAGTAAGTCTGTTTCAAGGAAGATTTATCAGGTTTGGAAAGCCTATATTTCATGGTGTTTTTCTCATAAATTGTCTTGGCATTCTTTTAGAATTCCTAGAATTTTACAGTTTCTTCAGGATGGTTTGGATACAGGTATGTCTGCAAGTACTTTGAAGGGACAAATCTCTGTTCTTTCTGTTTTATTTCATAGAAAGATTGCTAAACTTTTGTATTCAGGCTTTGGTCCGTATTCAGTCTGTCATTAAATCAATCTCTCCTCCTTGGAGTCTTAATTTGGTTTTGATGGCTTTTCAGGCTCCTCCTTTTGAGCCTATGCATTCTTTGGATATTAAACTACTTTCTTGGAAAGTGTTGTTTCTTTTGGCTATCTCTTCAGCTAGAAGAGTTTCTAAGTTGTCTGCTCTCTCTTGTGAGTCTCCATTTCTGATTTTCCATCAGGATAAGGCTGCTATGCGTACTTCGTTTAAATTTCTTCCTAAGGTTGTGAATTCTAACAACATTATTAAGGAAATTGTTGTTCCTTCCTTGTGTTCTAATCCTAAGAATACTCTTGAAAGATGTTTACATTCTTTGGATGTTATAAGAGCTTTGAAATTGTATGTTGAAGCTACTAAAGATTTCAGGAAGACTTCTAGTCCCCTATTTGTTGTTTTTTTCTGGTCCTAGGAAACGTCAGAAAGCCTCTGACATTTCTTTGGCATCTTGGTTAAAGCTTTTGATTCACAAGGTTTATTTGGAGGCGGGACAGTCTCCGCCTCAGAGAATTATAGCTCATTCTACTAGATCAGTCGCTACTTCTTGGGCTTTAAAGAATGAAGCTTTGGTTGACCAGATTTGCAAAGCAGCAACTTGGTCTTCTTTGCATACATTTACTAAATTTTACCAGTTTGATGTATTTGCTTCTTCCGGCAGCCGTCTTTGGTAGAAAAGTTCTTCAGGCAGCTGTCTCAGTTTGATTCTTCTGCTTATGATTTAAGTTTTTTTCTTGAAATTTATGTTCAATTATGAGAGACTTATTTTTTTGTGGATTTATTTTTTCAGCGGAAATAGCTGTTTTTATTTTATCCCTCCCTTTCTAGTGACTCTTCTGTGGTCTTCCACATCTTGGGTATTTCTATCCCATACGTCACTAGCTCATGGACTCTTGCTAATTACATGAAAGAAAACATAATTTATGTAAGAACTTACCTGATAAATTAATTTTTCATATTGGGAAGAGTCCATGAGGCCCACCCTTTTTTGGTGTTTATGATTTTTGTATAAAAGCACAATTATATTTCCAGTTCCTCTTTTTTGTATGCTTTTTTTACTCCTTATTTTATCACCCCACTACTTGGCTATTCGTTAAACTGAATTGTGGGTGTGGTGAGGGGTGTATTTATAGGCATTTTGAGGTTTGGTAAACATTGCCCCTCCTGGTAGGATTGTATATCCCATACGTCACTAGCCAATATGAAAGAAATGAATTTATCAGGTAAGTTCTTACATAAATTATATTTTTTATTATGAATAATATAGTGAAGAGCACCAATAATTATGTTAAGAAAATATATATTTATATAAAATGATTTAAAAGATAACAATCAGTATGTGTCAAATATCCAAAGCAACTTAGGATATCATACAGACATAATCACACGAGATATAAAAATGCAATCAATTTAACACTGCTAAATCAATAAAAGCAAGCAATAAGGTGCACCTTAAATAATGAAAATAAAAATATATATAAAATCCAAAATGGTTCCTGATCCCTGTCGTTCAGTTTAGCAGAAACAAAGTTAATGTCAAAAAGGTATCCAAGAATAAAAGTTAGTGTAGCTCCGGAGTGAGTTCGTGAAGAATCCAAACTAAATAAGTGACAGTGATGATCCTGAAAATGTGTAAAACCATCAAAAAAATTGAAAAAGTGGAAAAAGTTCAAACAATATTGAATAAGGAAATGGTGAAAAAATAGTGGAAAAAAATATATAAAAAGTTTTAAAAATGAAAATTTATATAAAAATAGTTAGAGATAAATGTTATCCAAAAAAGTGTAGTGTTTATTTAGCAGAGGTCTTCTCTGTGATGTATTAGATCTTCTGGTGTGTAGAATCAACAATAATGTTCTAATACCTGTGAAAATATATAGACATAGTGCAATAGAGCTAATAAACAAATATAGCAAATTAAAATAAGGCTTACCAATACTGTCGACGCGTTTCGGCCCTAGATCATAGGCCTTTATCAAGACTTATATTTTTTATTCTCATCTAAGGCAATATATTTACACCGTTCACATCCAGTACAACTGAGGAAATATCGCTCTTAGTTAGTAAAAAGCTAAAAAAAAGCACATTAAAGGGACGTGAAACCCATTTTTTTTTTCATGATTTAGGTAGAACATACAATTTTAAATAACTCTCCAGTTTACTTCTATTATCTATTATTCACTCTCTTGTATACTTTTTTGAAAGAGCAGCAATGCACTTCTGGTTTCTAACTGAACACATGGGTGAGCCAATGACAATCTGTATGTATATATATATATATATATATATATATATATGTGTGTATATATATATATATATATATATATATATATGCAGCCACCAATCAGCAGCTAGAACCGAGGTTCTTTGCTACTTCTGAGTTTACCTAGATAAAGCTTTCAGCAAAGGATGACGAGAAGCAAGCAAATTAAATAGAGCATTAAATTGTAAACAACTTTCCAATTTACTTATATTTGAATCATACAAGCTTTTTTTTTTAATTTTTTTTGGGGGGGATTTCACATCCCTTTTAATATTAGACACTTATCACAGCTAAAATATAAGATGCAAAAACATACCTGTATTTCTGTTATGAAATAGGATTCCTTAATATGCTTTTTCAATTTAAATGCAAGATTAACACTTAATTCCATGAGATATTTAAATGGGTGCACTTTGCTTTGGTTTTCGATGTAGGTTTAAAAATAGAATCTTTTTCATAATCCTAGTTTAATGAGAGAAAACATGGTTACCAGATAGCTTAATATAGTATACAAGTTCTGCTTTTTTTCTGTCATCGTTATCTTAAGGTATATTTCTTTGGTGCAGAACAGCACCTTTTAAATAGCTTCGGTATAATTAAATTATTTGTCTGGTTTTAAAATGGCTATTTCATCTGTTGAATTCAATTCTGTTTATCATACTGTACTATACGATATAAAACCCTTTATTGATGATAATAATGATAACAAATCTTAACTTTTCTTTTTAAATGGAAAGAGTCCACAGCTGCATTCATTACTTTTGGGAAATAAGAACCTGGCCACCAGGAGGAGGCAAAGACAACCCAGCCAAAGGCTTAAATACTCCTCCCACTCCCCTCATCCCCCAGTCATTCTTTGCCTTTCGTCCCAAGGGGATGGCAGAGAAGTGTCAGAATTTTAAATTTTTTGTTTTGTCTCTTATGAAGAGTAGTACTCTTCGGCATGGGACAGGGATTTTAAGTAGTCCTGTCAGTCTCTCATTGAGGTCTTGGATGAACGTTAGAGTCCGGAGATGCAGGGACAGTCTTTCTGCAAAACCATCCCGACTCATATTAATAGCTCCTCAAGCAATTGGCGTTTTCGAACTTTGCTCCGCTGCCTGCTTTCTTCTCTCAAGTCCATGGCGTCACACTTGATAGCCCTTGTTCCTGTTCCACTGCGTAGATTCCCGTAAGATAGTTTCATTTTACTTTATTGTCAATGTACTGTAATGTGAATGTTTTCCCGAGAGGCTACCACACCTTTGCGGGTTTAACTATATGACATAAGGGTCTCTGAGTCTCTGTTATTGAACAGGGGGGTTTATAATCATGTTTATGTGATTCAACCTGCTTATGTGTGATGTTTATGGGCTTGTGGTTGGAACTTTGAGGCCTTTGGAAGTGACGCAGCCTTTTTGTTGGGCGTGCTTTTTTGGACTGTACGGTTCACCTTGTGTTTGGGCGTGGTTATGCTCCATTTCCGCATTCCTGACCGTGTGGCTGAGATATTCTAGTCTGCAGGGGTCTGGTCATAGGAGGTGGTGAGTGCCCCAGCCATTGTGGGTGTCAGGTGCCGTTTTTGTTTTAATACTTTAGTCCATATTGATATTTCAGATTCAGTTATGGAGGATTCTGATACCGAGACTATTAATTTCAGATTCTGTGTCTGGGGATGACTCTGGATTGGCCTTTTTCTTCTACTAGATACGAATAGTCCACGGATTCATCCTTGTGGGATATTATACTCCTGCTAACAGGAAGTGGCAAAGAGCACCACAGCAGAGCTGCCTATATAGCTCCTCCCTTGACTCCACCCCCCAGTCATTCTCTTTGCCTATACTAAGTAATAGGAAGAGGTAAAGTGGAAGAGGTGATACAATGATAGTTTTTATTTCTTTCATGTAATTAACAAGAGTCCATGAGCTAGTGACGTATGGGATATACATTCCTACCAGGAGGGGCAAAGTTTCCCAAACCTTAAAATGCCTATAAATACACCCCTCACCACACCCACAAATCAGTTTTACAAACTTTGCCTCCAAGGGAGGTGGTGAAGTAAGTTTGTGCTAGATTCTACGTTGATATGCGCTCCGCAGCAAGTTGGAGCCCGGTTTTCCTCTCAGCGTGCAGTGAATGTCAGAGGGATGTGAGGAGAGTATTGCCTATTGAATGCAGTGATCTCCTTCTACGGGGTCTATTTCATAAGGTTCTCTGTTATCGGTCGTAGAGATTCATCTCTTACCTCCCTTTTCAGATCGACGATATACTCTTATATTTACCATTTCCTCTACTGATTCTCGTTTCAGTACTGGTTTGGCTTTCTACAAACATGTAGATGAGTGTCCTGGGGTAAGTAAGTCTTATTTTCTGTGACACTCTAAGCTATGGTTGGGCACTTTATTTATAAAGTTCTAAATATATGTATTCAAACATTTATTTGCCTTGACTCAGAATGTTCAACTTTCCTTATTTCCAGACAGTCAGTTTCATATTTGGGATTATGCTTTAATTATCATATTTTTTCTTACCTCAAAAATTTGACTTTTTTCCCTGTGGGCTGTTAGGCTCGCGGGGGCTGAAAATGCTTCATTTTATTGCGTCATTCTTGGCGCGGACTTTTTTGGCGCAAAAATTCTTTTCCGTTTCCGGCGTCATACGTGTCGCCGGAAGTTGCGTCATTTTTGACGTTATTTTGCGCCAAAAGTGTCGGCGTTCCGGATGTGGCGTCATTTTTTGGCGCCAAAAGCATTTAGGCGCCAAATAATGTGGGCGTCTTATTTGGCGCCAAAAAATATGGGCGTCGCTTTTGTCTCCACATTATTTCAGTCTCATTTTTCATTTGCTTCTGGTTGCTAGAAGCTTGATGTTTGGCATTTTTTTCCCATTCCTGAAACTGTCTTATAAGGAATTTGATCTATTTTGCTTTATATGTTGTTTTTTCTCTTACATATTGCAAGATGTCTCACGTTGCATCTGAGCCAGAAGATACTACAGGAAAACCTCTGCCTGCTGGATCTACCAAAGCTAAGTGTATCTGCTGTAAACTTTTGGTAGCTATTCCTCCAGCTGTTGTTTGTATTAAATGTCATGACAAACTTGTTAATGCAGATAATATTTCCTTTAGTGATGTACCATTGCCTGTTGCAGTTCCCTCAACATCTAAGGTGCAGAATGTTCCTGATAACATAAGAGATTTTGTTTCTGAATCCATAAAGAAGGCTTTGTCTGTTATTTCTCCTTCTAGTAAACGTAAAAAGTCTTTTAAATCTTCTCTCTCTACAGATGAATTTTTAAATGAACACCATCATTCTGATTCTTTGGACTCTTCTGGTTCAGAGGATTCTGTCTCAGAGATTGATGCTGATAAATCTTCATATTTATTTAAGATGGAATTTATTCGCTCTTTACTTAAAGAAGTACTAATTGCTTTAGAAATAGAGGATTCTAGTCCTCTTGATACTAATTCTATACGTTTGGATAAGGTTTTTAAAGCTCCTGCGGTTATTCCAGAAGTCTTTCCTGTTCCTAATGCTATTTCTGCAGTAATTGCTAAGGAATGGGATAAATTGGGTAATTCATTTACTCCTTCTAAACGTTTTAAGCAATTATATCCTGTTCCGTCTGACAGGTTAGAATTTTGGGACAAAATCCCTAAAGTTGATGGGGCTATTTCTACCCTTGCTAAACGTACTACCATTCCTACATCAGATGGTACCTCGTTTAAGGATCCTTTAGATAGAAAAATTGAATCTTTTCTAAGAAAAGCTTATCTATGTTCAGGTAATCTTCTTAGACCTGCTATATCATTGGCTGATGTTGCTGCAGCTTCAACTTTTTGGTTGGAAACTCTAGCGCAACAAGTAACAAATCGTGATTCTCATGATATTATTATTCTTCTCCAGCATGCTAATAATTTCATCTGTGATGCCATTTTTGATATTATTAGAGTTGATGTTAGATTTATGTCTCTGGCTATCTTAGCCAGAAGAGCTTTATGGCTTAAGACTTGGAATGCTGATATGGCTTCTAAATCAACTCTACTTTCCATTTCTTTCCAGGGAAACAAATTATTTGGTTCTCAGTTGGATTCTATTATTTCAACTGTTACTGGTGGGAAAGGAACTTTTTTACCACAGGATAAAAAGTCTAAAGGTAAAAACAGGGCTAACAATCGTTTTCGTTCCTTTCGTTTCAACAAAGAACAAAAGCCTGATCCTTCGTCCTCAGGAGCAGTTTCAGTTTGGAAACCATCTCCAGTCTGGAATAAATCCAAGCCTGCTAGAAAGGCAAAGCCTGCTTCTAAGTTCACATGAAGGTACGGCCCTCATTCCAGTTCAGCTGGTAGGGGGCAGGTTACGTTTTTTCAAAGAAATTTGGATCAATTCTGTTCACAATCTTTGGATTCAGAACATTGTTTCAGAAGGGTACAGAATTGGTTTCAAGATGAGACCTCCTGCAAAGAGATTTTTTCTTTCCCATGTCCCAGTAAATCCAGTGAAAGCTCAAGCATTTCTGAATTGTGTTTCAGATCTAGAGTTGGCTGGAGTAATTATGCCAGTTCCAGTTCCGGAACAGGGGATGGGGTTTTATTCAAATCTCTTCATTGTACCAAAGAAGGAGAATTCCTTCAGACCAGTTCTGGATCTAAAATTATTGAATCGTTATGTAAGGATACCAACGTTCAAGATGGTAACTGTAAGGACTATATTGCCTTTTGTTCAGCAAGGGAATTATATGTCCACAATAGATTTACAGGATGCATATCTGCATATTCCGATTCATCCAGATCATTATCAGTTCCTGAGATTCTCTTTTCTAGACAAGCATTACCATTTTGTGGCTCTACCGTTTGGCCTTGCTACAGCTCCAAGAATTTTCACAAAGATTCTCGGTGCCCTTCTGTCTGTAATCAGAGAACAGGGTATTGTGGTTTTTCCTTATTTGGACGATATCTTGGTACTTGCTCCGTCTTTACATTTAGCAGAGTCTCATACGAATCGACTTGTGTTGTTTCTTCAAGATCATGGTTGGAGGATCAATTTACCAAAAAGTTCTTTGATTCCTCAAACAAGGGTAACCTTTCTGGGTTTCCAGATAGATTCAGTGTCCATGACTTTGTCTTTAACAGACAAGAGACGTCTAAAATTGATTACAGCCTGTCGAAACCTTCAGTCTCAATCATTCCCTTCGGTAGCCTTATGCATGGAAATTCTAGGTCTTATGACTGCTGCATCGGACGCGATCCCCTTTGCTCGTTTTCACATGCGACCTCTTCAGCTCTGTATGCTGAACCAATGGTGCAGGGATTACACGAAGATATATCAATTAATATCTTTAAAACCGATTGTTCGGCACTCTCTAACGTGGTGGACAGATCACCATCGTTTAATTCAGGGGGCTTCTTTTGTTCTTCCGACCTGGACTGTAATTTCAACAGATGCAAGTCTCACAGGTTGGGGAGCTGTGTGGGGATCTCTGACGGCACAAGGAGTTTGGGAATCTCAGGAGGTGAGATTACCGATCAATATCTTGGAACTCCGTGCAGTTTTCAGAGCTCTTCAGTTTTGGCCTCTTCTGAAGAGAGAATCGTTCATTTGTTTTCAGACAGACAATGTCACAACTGTGGCATACATCAATCATCAAGGAGGGACTCACAGTCCTCTGGCTATGAAAGAAGTATCTCGAATTTTGGTTTGGGCGGAATCCAGCTCCTGTCTAATCTCTGCGGTTCATATCCCAGGTGTAGACAATTGGGAAGCGGATTATCTCAGTCGCCAAACGTTGCATCCGGGCGAATGGTCTCTTCACCCAGAGGTATTTCTTCAGATTGTTCAAATGTGGGGGCTCCCAGAGATAGATCTGATGGCCTCTCATCTAAACAAGAAACTTCCCAGGTATCTGTCCAGATCCCGGGATCCTCAGGCGGAGGCAGTGGATGCATTATCACTTCCTTGGAAGTATCATCCTGCCTATATCTTTCCGCCTCTAGTTCTTCTTCCAAGAGTAATCTCCAAGATTCTGAGGGAATGCTCGTTTGTTCTGCTAATAGCTCCGGCATGGCCTCACAGGTTTTGGTATGCGGATCTTGTCCGGATGGCATCTTGCCAACCATGGACTCTTCCGTTAAGACCAGACCTTCTGTCTCAAGGTCCTTTTTTCCATCCGGATCTGAAATCCTTAAATTTAAAGGTATGGAGATTGAACGCTTGATTCTTGGTCATAGAGGTTTCTCTGACTCCGTGATTAATACTATGTTACAGGCTCGTAAATCTGTATCTCGAGAGATATATTATAGAGTCTGGAAGACTTATATTTCTTGGTGTCTTTCTCATCATTTTTCTTGGCATTCTTTTAGAATACCGAGAATTTTACAGTTTCTTCAGGATGGTTTAGATAAGGGTTTGTCCGCGAGTTCTTTGAAAGGACAAATCTCCGCTCTTTCTGTTCTTTTTCACAGAAAGATTGCTATTCTTCCTGATATTCATTGTTTTGTACAAGCTTTGGTTCGTATAAAACCTGTCATTAAGTCAATTTCTCCTCCATGGAGTTTGAATTTGGTTTTGGGAGCTCTTCAAGCTCCTCCGTTTGAACCTATGCATTCATTGGACATTAAATTACTTTCTTGGAAAGTTTTGTTCCTTTTGGCCATCTCTTCTGCTAGAAGAGTTTCTGAATTATCTGCTCTTTCGTGTGAGTCTCCTTTTCTGATTTTTCATCAGGATAAGGCGGTGTTGCGAACTTCTTTTGAATTTTTACCTAAAGTTGTGAATTCCAACAACATTAGTAGAGAAATTGTGGTTCCTTCATTATGTCCTAATCCTAAGAATTCTAAGGAGAAATCATTGCATTCTTTGGATGTTGTTAGAGCTTTGAAATATTATGTTGAAGCTACGAAATCTTTCCGTAAGACTTCTAGTCTATTTGTTATCTTTTCCGGTTCTAGGAAAGGCCAGAAAGCTTCTGCCATTTCTTTGGCATCTTGGTTGAAATCTTTAATTCATCTTGCCTATGTTGAGTCGGGTAAAATTCCGCCTCAAAGAATTACAGCTCATTCTACTAGGTCAGTTTCTACTTCCTGGGCGTTTAGGAATGAAGCTTCGGTTGACCAGATCTGCAAAGCAGCAACTTGGTCCTCTTTGCATACTTTTACTAAATTCTACCATTTTGATGTATTTTCTTCTTCTGAAGCAGTTTTTGGTAGAAAAGTTCTTCAGGCAGCGGTTTCAGTTTGAATCTTCTGCTTATGTTTTTTGTTAAACTTTATTTTGGGTGTGGATTATTTTCAGCAGGAATTGGCTGTCTTTATTTTATCCCTCCCTCTCTAGTGACTCTTGTGTGGAAAGATCCACATCTTGGGTAGTCATTATCCCATACGTCACTAGCTCATGGACTCTTGTTAATTACATGAAAGAAAACATAATTTATGTAAGAACTTACCTGATAAATTCATTTCTTTCATATTAACAAGAGTCCATGAGGCCCACCCTTTTTTGTGGTGGTTATGATTTTTTTGTATAAAGCACAATTATTCCAATTCCTTATTTTATATGCTTCGCACTTTTTTTCTTATCACCCCACTTCTTGGCTATTCGTTAAACTGATTTGTGGGTGTGGTGAGGGGTGTATTTATAGGCATTTTAAGGTTTGGGAAACTTTGCCCCTCCTGGTAGGAATGTATATCCCATACGTCACTAGCTCATGGACTCTTGTTAATATGAAAGAAATGAATTTATCAGGTAAGTTCTTACATAAATTATGTTTTTCTTCAAGCAAGACTTTATTTTAAATGGTACCGGTGAGTGCTATTTTTTCCCAGGCAGCAGATGGATGAAGATTTCTGCCTGGACACTGATGACCTTAGCAGTTGTCACTAAGATCCAGAGTAGTTCCCACAGAATAGCTGAGGAGTACTTGTGAAACTTCAATGTGAGGAACGATTTTCATGCTGCAAGCATTGAGGTATGTTCAGTCATTTTTTTTCTGGAGAGACTGTTCTTTCAGAACTGGCTGACCGTATTCCCATAAGGGAAGGGGTAAGCAGTAATCCCTACATGGGATATAAGGGTATTACTGGGACCTGTATGTTATGGGCTGAAAAAATGGTTGACACTGATAACATAATGTTTTTTGGGCAAAACGATTTTATGTTTGGAAGGCAATTAACGTTTTTTGTGTAAAGCAAACGTTTTTTTACTTTTGATGGCACTGGAGGGTTCACATGGCTTTCTTTAATAGTTGAGTATATGGAAACCCACATGGCTAGGTTCTAGATCGCTTTACAACGTTTTTTACAAGGCAGTGAGACATCGATGTAGATGGGCGGGGTGATTTTACAGACCCCTGAGGGCAGGTAGGCGCCACAGCTTGGTTAATTTCATAATGTTTTTGAGTAACGTTTTTTTTTCCATTGAGGGTTAAGCATACCTTACTTTGGTGCAATCTTAGCTGGCAAGATAAGACACATATATACTAAAATTGGGATAATTATAACATTTTAGAGCATTTTTGGAAAAATTGTACGCTTTTTTCTCTTAAAGGTGCAGTACCGTTTTACAGATAATTTTTTTCACTAAATAAAGTGTTTTCAAGCCTGTTTGTGGTCATTACTATCCTGTTTCAACATGTCTGACATTGAGGAAAGTCAATGTTCAATGTGTTTAGAAGCCAATGTGGAAACCCCACTTAAAATGTGTCCCTCATGTACTGAAAGGGCCTTACTTTGCAAAGAACATATTTTAGGTGATAAAAGTATGTCTCAGGATGATTCTCAGTCAGAAGAGAATCAGGTTATGCCATCTAATTCTCCCCAAGTGTCACAACCTTTAACGCCTGCTCAAGCGACGCCTAGTACTTCTAGCGCGTCTAATTCTTTCACCCTGCAAGATATGGCTGCAGTTATGTCTACTACCCTTACAGAGGTATTATCTAAACTGTCAGGTTTACAGGGTAAGCGCAGGTGGTCAGGTATTAGAGTAAATGCTGAGCCCTCTGATGCTTTATTGGCCATCTCCGATGTACCCTCAGTGTTCTGATTTGGGGGTGGGGGAATTGCTGTCTGAGGGAGAGCTTTCAGATTCAGGAAAGAGGTTCCCTCAAACAGACTTAGATGTGACGGCCTTTAAGTTTAAGCTTGAACACCTCCACTTGTTACTCAGGGAGGTTTTAGCGACTCTGCATGATTGTGACCCTATTGTCATCCCACCAGAGAAATTGTGTAAAATGGATTAATATCTAGAGGTCCCTACTTACACTGTTTTTCCAGTCACTAGAAGAATTCCGGACATTGTTACTAAGGAATGGGATAGACCAGGCATTCCGTTCTCTCCCCCTCCTACTTTTTAAGAAAATGTTTCCCATATCTGACAC
>NW_026512252.1:0-33653 GCF_027579735.1 Bombina bombina
CGCAATAGCAAGAAAGTAGTCAATTGAAAAAAAGACTAAACCCCAGGTAAGAAATACATTTCTTAAAATGTTTAATTCCCCAAATATGAAACTGACAGTCTGCTGAAGGAAATACATGAACCTGACTCATGGCAAATATAAGTACAATACATATATTTAGAACTTTATATAAATGCATAAAGTGCCAAACCATAGCTGAGGTGTCTTAAGAAATAAAAAACATACTTACCAAAAGACACCCATCCACATATAGCAGATAGCCAAACCAGTACTAAAACAGTTATTAGTAGAGGTAATGGTAAATTGAGAGTATATCGTCGATCTGAAAAGGGAGGTAAGAGATGAATCTCTACGACCGATAACAGAGAACCCATGAAAAAGACCCCGTTAGAGAAATCATCGTATTCAATAGGTGATACTCCTTTCACGTCCCTCTGACATTCGCTGTACTCTGAGAGGAATCGGGCTTCAACAATGCTGAGAAGCGCATATCAACAAACTTACTTCACCACCTCCATAGGAGGCAAAGTTTGTAAAACTGAATTGTGGGTGTGGTGAGGGGTGTATTTATAGGCATTTTGAGGTTTGGGAAACTTTGCCCCTCCTGGTAGGATTGTATATCCCATATGTCACTAGCTCATGGACTCTTGCCAATGAAAGAAATTTTATGCTTACCTGATAAATCTCTTTCTCCAACGGTGTGTCCGGTCCACGGCGTCATCCATTACTTGTGGGAATATTCTCTTCCCCAACAGGAAATGGCAAAGAGCACAGAAAAAGCTGTCCATATAGTCCCTCCCAGGCTCCGCCCCCCCAGTCATTCGACCGACGGTTAGGAGAAAAAAAGGAGAAACTATAGGGTGCCGTGGTGACTGTAGTGTATAGAGAACGAAATTTTTCAAACCTGATTAAAAAACCAGGGCGGGCCGTGGACCGGACACACCGTTGGAGAAAGAAATTTATCAGGTAAGCATAAATTCTGTTTTCTCCAACATTTGTGTGTCCGGTCCACGGCGTCATCCATTACTTGTGGGAACCAATACCAAAGCTTTAGGACACGGATGAAGGGAGGGAGCAAATCAGGTCACCTAAACAGAAGGCACCACGGCTTGCAAAACCTTTCTCCCAAAAATAGCCTCCGAAGAAGCAAAAGTATCAAATTTGTAAAATTTGGCAAAAGTGTGCAGAGAAGACCAAGTTGCTGCCTTACATATCTGATCAACAGAAGCCTCATTCTTGAAGGCCCATGTGGAAGCCACAGCCCTAGTAGAGTGAGCTGTGATTCGTTCAGGAGGCTGCCGTCCAGCAGTCTCATAAGCCAATCAGATGATGCTTTTCAGCCAGAAAGAAAGAGAGGTAACAGTAGCTTTTTGTCCTCTCCTCTTACCAGAATAAACGACAAACAAAGAAGAAGTTTGTCTGAAATCCTTTGTTGCTTCTCAATAGAACTTTAAAGCACGGACTACATCTAAATTGTGTAACAAACGTTCCTTCTTTAAAACTGGATTCGGACACAAAGAAGGAACAACTATTTCCTGGCTAATGTTCTTGTTGGAAACAACTTTTGGAAGAAAACCAGGCTTGGTAGGCAAAACAACCTTATCTGAATGGAACACCAGATAGGGTGGGTCACACTGCAAAGCAGATAATTCAGAAACTCTTCTAGCAGAAGAAATAGCAACCAAAAACAAAACTTTCCAAGATAGCAACTTGATATCTATGGAATGTAAGGGTTCAAACGGAACCCCTTGAAGAACTGAAAGAACTAAATTTAGACTCCAGGGAGGAGTCAAGGGTCTGTAAACAGGCTTGATTCTAACCAAAGCATGTACAAAAGCTTGTACATCTGGCACAGCTGCCAGTCGTTTGTGTAACAAGACAGATAAAGCAGAAATCTGTCCTTTTAGAGAACTCGCTGACAATCCCTTATCCAAACCTTCTTGGAGAAAGGAGAGGATCCTAGGAATTTTAATCTTACTCCAGGAGAATCCCTTGGATTCACACCAACAGATATATCTTTTCCATATTTTATGGTAAATCTTTCTAGTCACAGGTTTTCTGGCTTGGACCAGAGTATCTATCACTGAATCTGAAAACCCACGCTTGGATAAAATCAAACGTTCAATTTCCAAGCAGTCAGCTGCAGAGAAACTAGATTTGGATGTTCGAATGGACCTTGTACTAGAAGATCCTGTCTCAAAGGTAGCTTCCATGGTGGAGCCGATGACATATTCACCAGGTCTGCATACCAATTCCTGCACGGCCACGCAGGAGCTATTAGAATCACCAAGGCCTTCTCCTGTTTGATCCTGGCTACAAGCCTGGGAAGGAGAGGGAACGGTGGAAATGCATAAGCTAGGTTGAACGCCCAAGGCGCCACTAATGCATCCACTAGAGTCGCCTTGGGATCCCTGGATCTGGACCCGTAGCAAGGAACCTTGAAGTTCTGACAAGACGCCATCAGATCCATGTCTGGAATGCCCCATAATTGAGTCAACTGGGCAAACACCTCCGGGTGAAGTTCCCACTCCCCCGGATGGAAAGTCTGACGACTAAGATAATCCGCCTCCCAGTTGTCTACTCCTGGGATGTGAATTGCAGATAGGTGGCAGGAGTGATCCTCCGCCCATTTGATGATTTTGGACACCTCTCTCATCGCCAAGGAACTCCTTGTTCCCCCCTGATGGTTGATGTAAGCTACAGTCGTCATGTTGTCTGACTGGAATCTTATGAATCCGGCCTTCGCTAGTTGAGGCCAAGCCCGGAGAGCATTGAATATCGCTCTCAGTTCCAGGATGTTTATCGGGAGAAGAGACTCTTCCCGAGACCATAGACCCTGAGCTTTCAGGGAATCCCAGACCGCGCCCCAGCCTAATAGACTGGCGTCGGTCGTGACAATGACCCACTCTGGTCTGCGGAAACTCATTCCCTGGGACAGGTGATCCTGGGTCAACCACCAACGGAGTGAGTCTCTGGTCATCTGGTCTACTTGAATCATTGGAGACAAGTCTGTATAGTCCCCATTCCACTGCTTGAGCATGCACAGTTGTAATGGTCTTAGATGAATTCGAGCAAAAGGAACTATGTCCATTGCTGCAACCATCAACCCTACTACTTCCATGCACTGAGCTATGGAAGGCTGCAGAATAGAGTGAAGAACTTGACAAGCGTTTAGAAGCTTTGACTTTCTGACTTCTGTCAGGAAGATCTTCATTTCTAAAGAATCTATTATTGTTCCCAAAAAGGGAACTCTTGTCGACGGAGACAGGGAACTCTTTTCTACGTTCACCTTCCACCCGTGAGATCTGAGAAAGGCTAGAACATTGTCTGCATGAGCCTTTGCTTTGGAAAGAGACGACGCTTGGATTAGAATGTCGTCCAGATAAGGTGCCACTGCAATACACCTTGGTCTTAGGACCGCTAGAAGGGACCCGAGCACCTTTGTGAAAATCCTTGGAGCAGTGGCTAGCCCGAATGGGAGAGCCACAAACTGGTAATGTTTGTCCAGAAAGGCAAACCTTAGGAACTGATGATGATCTTTGTGGATAGGAATATGTAGATACGCATCCTTTAAATCCACGGTAGTCATAAATTGACCCTCCTGGATTGTAGGTAAAATTGTTCGAATGGTTTCCATTTTGAACGATGGAACTCTGAGAAATTTGTTTAGAATTTTTAAATCCAGAATTGGTCTGAAAGTTCCCTCTTTTTTGGGAACTACAAACAGATTTGAGTAAAATCCCTGATCTTGTTCCACAAAGGAACTGGGTGTATCACTCCCATCTTTAACAGGTCTTCTACACAATGTAAGAATGCCTGTCTCTATTTGGTTTGAAGATAAGTGAGACATGTGGAACCTTCCCTTTGGGGGTAGTTCCTTGAATTCTAGAAGATAACCCTGAGAGACTATTTCTAGTGCCCAGGGATCCTGAACATCTCTTGCCCAAGCCTGAGCAAAGAGAGAGAGTCTGCCCCCTACTAGATCCGGTCCCGGATCGGGGGCTACCCCTTCATGCTGTTTTGGTAGCAGCAGCAGGCTTCTTGGCCTGTTTACCCTTGTTCCAGCCTTGCATTGGTTTCCAAGCTGGTTTAGTCTGGGAAGCGTTACACTCTTGTCTAGAGGCTGCAGAGTTGGAAGCCGGTCCGTTCCTGAAATTGCGAAAGGAACGAAAATTGGACTTATTCTTAGCCTTGAAGGGTCTATCTTGTGGGAGGCCATGGCCCTTTCCCCCAGTGATGTCTGAAATAATCTCTTTCAATTTTGGCTCAAAAAGGGTCTTACCTTTGAAAGGGATATTAAGCAATTTTGTTTTGGAAGATACATCCGCCGACCAAGACTTTAGCCAGAGCGCTCTGCGCGCCACAATTGCAAACCCTGAATTTTTCGCCGTTAACCTCGCTAACTGCAAAGCGGCATCTAAAATAAAGGAATTAGCTAACTTAAGTGCGTGAATTCTGTCCATGACTTCCTCATACGGAGTCTCCCTACAGAGCGACTTTTCCAGTTCCTCGAACCAGAACCACGCCGCTGTAGTGACAGGAATAATGCACGAAATAGGTTGAAGGAGGTAACCTTGCTGTACAAAAATCTTTTTAAGCAAACCCTCCAATTTTTTATCCATAGGATCTTTGAAAGCACAATTGTCCTCGATAGGAATGGTCGTGCGCTTGGCTAGTGTAGAAACCACCCCCTCGACCTTAGGGACTGTTTGCCATAAGTCCTTCCTGGGGTCGACCATAGGGAACAATTTCTTAAATATAGGAGGAGGGACAAAAGGTATGCCTGGCTTCTCCCACTCCTTATTCACTATGTCCGCCACCCGTTTAGGTATCGGAAAAGCATCAGGGTGCACCGGGACCTCTAGGAACTTGTCCATCTTGCACAATTTTTCTGGGATGACCAGATTGTCACAATCATCCAGAGTAGATAGCACCTCCTTAAGTAATGCGCGGAGATGCTCTAATTTAAATTTAAATGTCACAACATCAGGTTCTGCCTGCTGAGAAATTCTTCCTGTATCAGAAATTTCCCCATCTGACAAACCCTCCCTCACTGCCACTTCAGATTGGTGTGAGGGTATGACAGAAAAATTATCATCAGCGCCCTGCTGCTCTACAGTGTTTAAAACAGAGCAATCGCGCTTTCTCTGAAATGCTGGCATTTTGGATAAAATATTAGCTATGGAGTTATCCATTACTGCCGTCAATTGTTGCATAGTAACAAGCATTGGCGCGCTAGAAGTACTGGGGTCGCCTGCGCGGGCATAACTGGTATAGACACAGAAGGAGATGATGTAGAACTATGTCTACTTCCTTCATCTGAGGAATCATCCTGGGCAATCTTACTATTTGTGACAGTACTGTCCTTACTTTGTTTGGACGCTATGGAACAATTATCACACATATTTGAAGGGGGAACCATATTGGCTTCCATACATACAGAACATGATCTATCTGAAGGCACAGACATGTTAAACAGGCTTAAACTGGTTAATAAAGCACAAAAACCGTTTTAAAACAAAACCGTTACTGTCTCTTTAAATGTTAAACAGGGCACACTTTATTACTGAATATGTGAAAAACTATGAAGGAATTATCCAATCTTTACCAAATTTTCACCACAGTGTCTTAATACGTTCAAAGTATTGCACCCCAATTTTCAAGTTGTTAGCCCTTAAAATGTGGAAACCGGAGCCGTTTACAATTTTAACCCCCCTACAGTCCCAGCCACAGCCTTTGCTGCGACTTCACCAATCCCAGGGAGGTATACAATACCAATTGAAGCCTTCTAGGAACGTTTTCCGTGGATACCAGACCCTCACACATGCAGCTGCATGTACTGTACTCAAAAGTAACTGCGCAATAATGGCGTGAAAATGAGGCTCTGCCTACTACAGTGAAAGGCCCTTCCTGACTGGGAAGGTGTCTTAACAAGTGCCTGGCACTAAAAACGTTCCCCAATATTAAAAAAGTGTGAAATACACTTCAAACTGCATATAATACTTAAATAAAGCAATCGATTTAGCCCCTAAAAGTGTCCACCAGTTTATAGCCCATAATAAGCCCTTTATTCTGTTTGAGTCTAAGAAAATGGCTTACCGATCCCCATGAGGGAAAAATGACAGCCTTCCAGCATTACACAGTCTTGTTAGAAAAATGGCTAGTCATACCATGAGCAGAAAAGTCTGCAAACTGTTCCCCCCAACTGAAGTTCTCTCAGCTCAACAGTCCTGTGTGGGAACAGCAATTGATTTTAGTTACTGCTGCTAAAATCATACTCCTCTTTTAAACAGAACTCTTCATCTCTTTCTGTTTCAGAGTAAATAGTACATACCAGCACTATTTTAAAATAACAAACTCTTGATAGAAGAATAAAAAACTACAACTAAACACCACATACTCTTCACCATCTCCGTGGAGATGCTACTTGTTCAGAGCGGCAAAGAGAATGACTGGGGGGGCGGAGCCTGGGAGGGACTATATGGACAGCTTTTGCTGTGCTCTTTGCCATTTCCTGTTGGGGAAGAGAATATTCCCACAAGTAATGGATGACGCCATGGACCGGACACACCAATGTTGGAGAAATATGCATCTATGTATACTCAGATCAACCGTGGGTTGCAATGTATATATATATATATATATATATATATATATATATATATATATATATACTCAAATCATCCTCAGGGGTTAAGTATTTGATAACTTTTTGAACAGGAACGTTATTTGCCCTTTGGTATTTTAATATTGGAGTTTCTAACTAAAGTGGACAGTTATAGTGTATGTGTGTGTATATACACAACAGTATTGTGTCTTTGTAATATTTTTGAACAGGAACTTTGCTTGCCTTTTTTAATATTTTGATGTTGGAATTTTCAGCTTGAGTGAATAGTTTTAATATATATGCATCTATGTATACTCAAATCAACCGTGAGTTGCAATGTATATGCATATATGTATACTCAAATCATTCGCAAGGGTTAAGTATTTAATACCTTTATTGAACAAGAGCGTTATTTGCCCTTTGGTATTTTAATGTTGGAGTTTCCAATTTAAGTGGACAGTTATAGTGTATATGGGTGTATATATCCTCAAGTCAACCGCAAGGGTTAAGTATTAAGTAGTTATGTTAGTAGAGGATTGTTTTTTTTATTCTGTACATAAGGAAGGTTAATTTCTGTATGCTAGTCTCATATGTAACATTCAACCATTTGCTTACCACTTACACCACCTTTGGGTAAAAATAACTCTTTGGTTTTTATTGTTAGAATTTATACACTTTGTATTTTAGATGTACTTAATATAACACCATTTATTTGGTATTAATAGCGCATTTAAGACACAAATATGTTTTTTTGTAGTCCGGTAAGATTTCGTACTCAGTTATGTAGTGTGATGTTTTGTCTTACCTAATAAAGTTTAAAGTATCAGAATATCAGTAAGACATATACAGTATACTGATATATGTGATATCAGTATATATGTACTGATATAAGTATATGATATACTGATATTCTGATACTTTATTAGGTAAGACAAAACATCACACTGCATAACCGAGTACGAAATCTTACCGGACTACAAAAAAGTGTTAAAAAACACATATTTATGTCTTAAATGCGCTATTAATACCAAATAAATGGTGTTATATTAAATACATCTAAAATACAAAGTGTATAAATTCTAACAAAAACCAAAGAGTTATTTTTACCCAAAGGTGGTTAAGTGGTAAACAAATGGTTGAATGTTACATATGAGACTAGCATACAGAAATTAACCTTCCTTATGTACAGAATAAAAAAACAATCCTCTACTGACATAATTACTTAATACTTAACCCTTGCGGTTGACTTGAGTATATATACACACATATACACTATAACTGTCCACTTAAATTGGAAACTCCAACATTAAAATACCAAAGGGCAAATAACGCTCTTGTTCAATAAAGGTATTAAATACTTAACCCTTGCGGATGATTTGAGTATACATATATGCATATACATTGCAACTCACGGTTTATTTGAGTATACATAGATGCATATATATTAAAACTATTCACTAAAGCTGAAAATTCCAACATCAAAATATTAAAGGGCAAGCAAAGTTCCTGTTCAAAAATAATACAAAGACACAATACTAATATCCAGCAGAAGAAAACCCAGCGAACTCAGGCTTAATAAAAAACGGGTGAGTTTAATTTGAGTCTCAAAACATATGGATATAAACCAACACACTGATAAACAAAAAAAAGTGAGGGGAGATAAAATGATTAGCATACAAAGCTTAAAGAATGATAGTTACGCTGTGACCATCGGCTACCAGTCGGTCTTACGCGTTTCGGCTGGGAAACTTAGCCTTAATCATAGACCTAAAGTGTATCCGGTGTTCAGCCTTAAGTAGCCCATTTAATGAGACCCAAGGGTGAACAGCTGACGGTCATAGCGTAATTTATTGCTGAAAACTGACTGGTTAACAGTAATGTAATATCAGATATTTAAATAGCATGGAAGTACATACTCTTAGAAGTATACAATAGAATATATTACCATCAATAAAACCCATAGGATATGTTTAACATGATATCAACACAATACTTATATTTCTTAGTTTTTAATTAGGGGTGAGGAGAGTATTTCATTTTTTTTTTTTAAATTCAATAATTTTTATTAGTTAAATAGCATAATGAACAAGATGCAAAATAACAGATAAAGTAGTTCTCATCCAAATTAGTTCAGTATGTAAATAACAAATTATTAGAATAAACAACATAACATTGGGCTATGCATAACCATGTGGAATCCAATAATATTCAGAGTATATTACCCAGAACATACAGTATGATAAAACAGAAGGGGGTTACAGGGGGAAAAGAAGAGTGGGGGGGTAGATTTGGGGAAGGGGGGGTTTCTTCTACGATAGTACCTTCTTATGGGTTTTTATTATTAAAAATTTTAGTGAAGGAATATAGAAGTCAGTTTGATTGCCAGAGCAAAAGTATATTGAGAAAGTGTTCCTTTTTGGAATAATAGTTATGATACATCTCCTCTAAAGAGAGAACATGTTGTACCTCGTCTAACCATTGCTGAAAAGTTGGGACCATGCTTTTTTTCCAAAAGCGCGGTATTAGCCTTTTCGCACTATTTAATAGGATTTGGAGTAATGAATTCTTGTATTGACATTTAAGATTAGGTAGGTAGTTTAGTAGTATCATCTGGGGATCTAGAGTGATATTATGATTCAGCTTTTTAGATATGTGCTGTTCTACTTGTTCCCAAAATGGTCTAATCAGAGGACAGTGCCACCATATGTGCGATAACGTGGCATGTTCATCGCATAGTCTCCAACATTTAGGGGATACTGAGGGGTAAATTCTATGTAAGCGTGTTGGTGTTAAGTACCACCTAGATATTAGTTTATAGTTGGTTTCTACGATATTGGCTGATATAGAGGATTTTTTAATGGCAGTGAAGCATTTCTCCCAGTCTTTGTCGTTAAAATTTATGTTTAGTTCTTTCTCCCAAAGTGCCCTAAATGATGGTGGTTTATGGGCTTCTAATGTAAGTAGCATTCGGTATGTTAATGAGATGAGGTGTCTTGGTGTTTGAGGGATAAGGCAGAATGTCTCAAAGGCCGTGAGATGTCTTTTGATATTTGCGTTCTGTGGGTGTGTCTGTATAAAATGTCTGATTTGGAAATAGGAGAACCAAGTATCTAATGGAGGGCCTATGTCATTCTTTATGTCGTTGTAGTTTTTTATGTGTCCTTCTGTCATTATTTGATAAAACGGGATATATGAAGATAATCCGTCTTTAATGGCAGGTTTTGTGATCTGAAGTCCTGGGAAGAGTTTACTGTTTAAAATGGGAGTGAGTGGAGATAAGGGGGTCGAAATCTGTTTATATGTGCTTAGGAGGTTATCCCAGATATGGAGTGATTCTGTAAGAAAGATATTTTGACAGGTTTCCTTTGGGCGGAATTTGGAAGGGATCCAGCAAATGTCACGTATATTGGTGTCTAATAATTGTTGAGCATACATTGATACCCAAATCTTAGGGTCAATTGATTGATTCCATGTAATAATGCACGATAAATGTACTGCTTTATAATAGTTCAATAAATGTGGTATGCCCAGACCTCCTTGTTGCTTAGAAAGGTACAGAGTATGCGAAGAAATCCTCGGTTTTGAGTAGGACCAGATAAAGTTAATGATCTGCTTTTGGAGATTTGTTAAGTATGAAGTAGAAGGTATAAGTATCAATGTTTGTAGTATATATAATATCTTTGGAAGTGTTGTCATCTTAATTGCGTTGACCCTGCCTAACAGTGTTAAGTGCCCTTTCTTATGCCATGTGTTTAATTCAATTTCTATCTTCTGTTTTAAGGTTTTATAATTGGTATCAATAGTGTCAATAATGGTAGGTTTGATAACTAGTCCTAAATATGTGATCTGATTTGTTGTGGGAAATAAGGACTGTGATTTGATAAATTGGTCGTCGTCTGAATTTAACCTCAGGGGCATAATCATAGATTTCCCCATATTTATTGAAAAGTTAGATAGTTTTTTGTATTCCGCCAGGATTCCCACAAGCTCGTGAAGGGAGTTGCTGGGGTCTGTTAAAGTAAATAGTATGTCGTCTGCGTATAGTAGACACTTGGTGTTAATATGACCTATATCTACGCCTTTAACTTCTGAGGAAGTCCTGACATGTGCTGCTAAGACTTCTACTGAAAGCGCGAAGAGCAGGGGAGAGAGGGGACATCCCTGGCGCGTGCCATTACGTATTTGGAAACTTTGCGAAACTGTGTTATTAACTACGACTCTTGCATTAGGTTCAGTGTATATTGCCTGAATTTTTTCTATAAAATGTTTTGGAAGACCGAATTTGTACAGGGTAGACCACAAGAATTGCCAGTCCACCCTGTCAAAAGCCTTCTCGGCGTCTGTTGATAGTAAGATGAGGGGTGTTTGTTCTGTCGAGGAATGATGTATTATATGTAACAGTCTGGTGGTGTTGTCTTTAGCTTCACGTGAGGGTATAAAACCCACCTGGTCGGCATGCACTAATCTTGGGAGAAAACGCTTTAACCTGTTGGCCAGTATTTTCGCATATAATTTGATATCAACATTTAGCAATGATATTGGCCTGTAATTTGTTGTGTGGGTGGGGTCTTTTCCTGGTTTGGGGATTACTGTTATATTTGCTTCTAGCATGGGATTTGAGAAGGGGGATCTTTTATCAATGGTGTTAAATAGTTGAACTAAATGTGGGCAAATTTGTGGCGAAAGCATTTTGTAAAATTTCGGGGTGAAACCATCCGGGCCTGGTGCTTTCTCGGGAGCAAGTTGTTTAATAGTGTCTTGTAGTTCTTGGGTCGTTATGGGGGTGTCTAGTTCTGATTTATCCATCTCTGATAAAGATGGTAGGTCTAGTTTCGATAAGTAGCTATTAATTTGGTCTTGTCTGTTAGGGGATCTATTTATCTCTAGGTTGTATAATTTGCTGTAATATTGAGAGAAGGTATTTGCTATATCTTCGCTCTTAACTTGATCACCTTTGTTTTCATCTTTGACAGATCTAATGAAGGATTTATAGGATTTCTTTTTAAGTGACCTAGCCATAAGTTTACCGGCTTTGTTGCCCTCCGCGAAATATTTTGAGTTTAATGCAAGTGCTCGTCTATGTGCATTTTTGTTGAGATATTGATTTATGGATTCTCTTGCATTATTTAATTTAATTAATAGATCCTCAGAGGTAGGGTGTGCCTGATGTTCTTTCTCAGCTATTTTAAGCGAATTGGTAAGGGATTTATAGACTGATTCTTGTTGTCTGCGATGTTTAGACATTAATTTAATTATCTCCCCCCTGATGTAACATTTGTATGTTTCCCAATTATTGGTGTGGCTAGTGTCTTGTGGGACGTTTATGTCGAAGAACAGAGAAGTTTTCTCTATCATCGACTGGAGCATTATGGGGTCAGTGAAGACAATATTGTTTAATTTCCAAGTGTTCCTTACGCCAGTTTTCTGGGGCCAGGCAAACGAGCTTATCACCATAGCGTGATCTGACCAGGGTGTTTGGGAGATCTTGGCGTCTATCAACAGCCGCAAAGCTGTCTGATCTCCTAGTATATAATCCAGTCTAGTGTATATTTTTTGCGGGTGTGAGAAAAATGTATAATCTCTTGTTGAGCCGTGTGACAGACGCCAAACATCAAAGGTTGGTATGGTTTGTAGTGCCTGCCAATTTGCTTTGATCATCTTAGTTGGCATGTAAGATTTCCCTGAGGATACATCTACTGATGGGTCTATAGGAAAATTCAGATCCCCTGCTATTACTATGGGCCCTTTTGCTATATCTAGTACCATGTTCATCACTTTCCTGAAAAAGACCGGTCTGGGGCGATTCGGGGCATAAAGGTTAAGGAGTGTCAGGGGTCTGCCATAGCATGTACCTACAAGCAACAGGAATCTACCCTCTTCGTCTCGTCTACTTTGTGAGAGTATTTCATTTTATGAATTTATGAATTGGAAGCGACATTGTCTAGATTAATGGGACATCAGTAATGAAAAATACATAATCTAAGTACATTACTAATATAGCATATCCCCTACAATTCACCTCATAGTCAGGTTTACCAAGAATATGTGTCTTGCAAAGAGTACAATCAATCAATTTAGTACCATTAAGTTTATTCACTCCTAACAGTTTTTTACTCCTAACAGTTTTTTACTCCTAACAGTTTTTTACTCCTAACAGTTTTTTAATTTTATATATCAACTGTTTCTCAACTCTTCATTGGGTCCCTAGATCGTAGTATGTATTATTTACAAAAGTTAATAATGTCCCAAGCTACATTAAAGCCTTTGGGGCGTCTGGTCTGGAGGGTAAAAATCCAGAATGCTTCTCTATATAAAAGTCTTTGCATTCTGTCACCCCCTCTTGAAGTGTGAGTGATTCTCTCTATCACTTGCCATTTGAAACTGTTGACTAATTTATTGTGCTCATAGATAAAATGATGCACCAAGTCAGACAAATCCCTTTCTTTGTCAATATTATTCAGGTGCTCTCTGATGCGTGTACGTGCCTCGCGTGAGGAGCACCCCAAATATTGTTTGTTACATAAAGTGCATTCCACTAAATAAATGACAAAATTAGTTTGACAATTAGTACACGAAGTAGAAAGAAAAACCCTTTGTGTGCTTCTAGACTGAAATTTATCTGTAACGTATGTATGGCTGCAGGCTATACTATTGGAGAAATGGCACTTGTAATGTCCCTTAATCTGTAGCCAGCTACTTCCTGTAACTGGAGGCTTTTTTATCATACTAGGGGCTACTAAGTTACCAATTGTACGTCCTTTTTTGGAGATGAAGTTTAGACCCTCCCTAGCTAGATCTCTGAGGCTATCCTCCCCTGTTAAAACAGGGAGGTGTTTGTTAATAATGTCACAAATTGCTTTAAATTGTGGGCTGAAAGTTGTAATAAAATTTGGTTTGAATGCATCAAACCTAGTATTAGACTTGTACCTATTCTGTTGCAACATATTTCTATCTAGTCTGTCCACTTCTAAAAATGCTCTATTAATAACCTTCTTATTGTAACCTCTTTCCAAGAGTTGTTGTCTCAGAACAACAGACTCCTTGAGAAAATTACTATTTGTCGTACAATTCCTTTTTAGCCTTGTAAATTGACCCTTAGCCACCCCAAAACCTGTATGCTTGGGGTGGCATGATCGGGCATGAAGTATGGTGTTGGATGTAATTGGTTTTCTATATAGTGTAGTTGTAATTTTTGATAAGGAGGGTTCTCCTATCAAATATACGTCAAGATAGGCCATTTTAGTTTTATCTGATGTGTAGGTAAATTGTAGGTTCACCTGGTTATTATTTAAATACATAGTGAACCTCTCCATTTCTTCTTCAGATCCCAACCACACAAACAAAAGATCATCAATGTACCTTTTATATGATCTTATACAATGTTTGTAGGGATTGTTATCTCCAAAGACGTGGGACCGCTCCCACCAGCCCATGAATAAGTTCACATAGGCTGGGGCAAATATGGCACCCATGGCGGTCCCACGTCTTTGGAGATAAAAAGAATCATCAAATTTAAAATAATTATGAACCAATAAAAATTCCAAACATGTTAGGATATAATCGTTTAAATTTGTTTCATAATTACTATAGTGATCTAAGGAAAATTTGATTGCTTCCATTCCTAGATGATGAGGTATGCAAGAGTAGAGCCCAACAACATCTACAGTTAACCAGGAGCATTCTCTACTCCATGTGAGCTGTTGTAAGCTAGTTAGTAGATGTGTAGTATCTTTGAGAAAAGAAGGAAGTTGTTGGACGATGGGCTGCAGCAACGATTCCAACCAACCTGACATTCTCTCAAATAGAGATCCTATTCCTGATATAATAGGTCTTCCCTTCACCTCCTCCAAGGATTTATGCACCTTGGGGAGGTGATGGAAGACAGGAATGACAGGTGATTTAACATACAGATAATCAAAAGTATCTTGATCGATAATACCTTCCTGCAACCCATCATCCAGCAGCTCCAAAAATTGTAGTTTGAAAACATTGGTAGGATCACCTGACAGCGGGAGGTAAACATCTGGATCTTTGATCTGTCTTTCAGCTTCTCTTACATAATCTGTTTTATTTAACACCACAATGCTTCCCCCCTTATCCGCTGATCTTATAACTATATCATTTCTTTTAGTCAAAGATTCAATGGCCAACTTCTGTCCTTTTGTTAGATTAGGGGGGGTCGCATTGTGGTATTTAGACAAGGATATTAGATCTTCTTCTACCCTTCTATGGAAGGCTTCCAGGAAGGGTCCTCTATCCTTGGTCGGATAGAACACAGATCTTGGTTTGAACCCAGAGTGTTCAGCCTTAAGGAAGCTATTCTGAATGTTAGATTCATAATTCAGATCTTGGAGGGAAAAATAGTCACACGCTTCATCAAAATCTACAATATTTATTATAGGTTCAAGATTACTAATTTCTCTCCATTTATCATATTCTCTTAGACTATTAGGAGATACCTCTGGGGCTTCCTTGCCCCAGAAAAATTTCCTAAGTGTAAGATCTCTGACTAAGCGGTTCACATCAGTGATAGTTTCAAATAGGTTAAACGTGACACTGGGAACAAAATTCAAACCCAAGCTAAGCACTGAGGTCTCATCTTCAGTTAATATAGATTCTGAAAGATTAATGATTTTTATATGCGATACTTGTTGTATTGTCCCCTGCTTCTTCGCCCTCTTTGTCCTCTTCTATATTTTTTCCTCTTCCTCCTCCCCCTTCTGTTTCCATCCCTACCTGTCCTAAAGGGTGCTGTACAGATTGACTATTTGTTTTCAAACATGACTTAACCTGTACATCTGGTACTGGACTGTCACTCATATTAACATTAAGAAACTCCCTACGTCTCATTTCAGTGTTATCATTATTTTTATCTCTTTGGCTTACATTTCTAGTTATTATAGGCTCTGCTCTAGACTGTGAAGAGTCAGTTTTAGTACGGGTTGATTTACTGCCTTGTTTGGGCTTAACCACTAGTTCTTCCTCATCTGAAGGTTCACTAGAACCACTTTTACCGGAATAACCCGATGGTTCATTATCTGAGCCCTCTGAATCTGTAAAAGTAACTTTCTTTTCTGATCCTGCTTGTTTCTTTGTATCATTATTTCCCCACCTCCTTCTCTGTCTTTTGGTTTTATTTACAGAATGCCAAACATATACCCTGTTATTTATGTAATCATCATTATCACGGTTAAACTTGCGAAGTTTAAAATTATCAAGTTCTACCCTGAATTTGTCAACACTTTCTTTCAACATTTTGTCAAGATCATTATACTTCGGGTGATCTATAAATTCATTCAGTTGTATTTGTACATTAGCTAGATCTTCCCTAATTTTAATTAATTGTTTGTCCTTATATTTAACAATAAGTCCCATCAATACAACAGAACAATTAGTAAGAGCTGTGTTTCATTCAGTAATGAAGTCACTGTCATCAACCTGGAATGTGGGAAACTTGTTTAAACGTAGGCCTCTCGGTATGAGTTCCAATAGTAGATATTTTTCGAGGGCCCTCTTGTCCCACCATGTCCGATATTCTTTAATCAGAGTCCTTTCCATTAAAAGGAAAATATCACTTATATCAAGTGTTTCATACTGCCTTATAAAAGTGTCTAGTCTGTTAGTGTCCAAGTCAGTTAATGACTGCAATGAAAAAAAGCTCATTTTACCCCCTCAGTGTGTTGGAAAAAACAGAATTTATGCTTACCTGATAAATTTCTTTCTCTTACGGTGTGTCCGGTCCACGGCTTCATCCTTACTTGTGGGATATTCTCAATCCCTACAGGAAGTGGCAAACAGAGCACACAGCAGAGATGTCCATATAGCTTCCCTCAGGCTCCGCCCCCCCAGTCATTCGACCGACGGTTAGGAGAAAAAGGAGAACCATAGGGTGCAGTGGTGACTGTAGTTTACAAAAATAATTTTAGACCTGACTAAATCGCCAGGGTGGGCCGTGGACCGGACACACCGTAAGAGAAAGAATTTTATCAGGTAAGCATAAATTCTGTTTTCTCTTACATTGGTGTGTCCGGTCCACGGCTTCATCCTTACTTGTGGGAACCAATACCAAAGCTTTAGGACACGGATGAAGGGAGGGAAACAGTCAGGTAACCTAAACGGAAGGCACCACTGCTTGCAAAACCTTTCTCCCAAAAATAGCCTCCGAAGAAGCAAAAGTATCGAATTTGTAAAATTTGGCAAATGTATGCAGTGAAGACCAAGTCGCTGCCTTACAAATCTGTTCAACAGAAGCCTCGTTCTTGAAAGCCCATGTGGAAGCCACAGCTCTAGTGGAGTGAGCGGTAATTCTTTCAGGAGGCTGCCGTCCGGCAGTCTCATAAGCCAATCGGATGATGCTTTTCAGCCAGAAGGAAAGAGGTAGCAGTTGCTTTCTGACCTCTCCTCTTACCAGAATAAACGACAAACAAGGATGATGTTTGTCTGAAATCTTTTGTTGCTTCTAAATAGAATTTTAAAGCACAAACCACATCTAGATTGTGTAACTGACGTTGCTTTTTAGAAACTGGATTAGGACACAGAGAAGGAACAACTATTTCCTGGTTAATATTCTTATTGTAAACTACCTTTGGAAGAAAACCAGGCTTGGTACGCAAAACAACCTTATCTGTATGGAACACCAGATAGGGTGAGGTACACTGCAAAGCAGACAATTCAGAGACTCTTCGAGCAGAAGAAATAGCAACCAAAAACAAAACTTTCCAAGATAGTAACTTAATATCTACGGAATGTAGAGGTTCAAACGGAACCCCTTGAAGGACTGAAAGAACTAAATTTAGACTCCATGGAGGAGCCACAGGTCTGTAAACAGGCTTGATCCTAACTAAGGCCTGAACAAACGCCTGCACATCTGGCACAGCTGCCAGACGCTTATGTAACAGATATCTGTCCTTTCAACGAACTAGCTGACAATCCTTTCTCCAATCCTTCTTGGAGGAAAGATAACAACCTTGGAATCCTAATCTTACTCCACGAGTAACCCTTGGATTCGCACCAACAAAGATATTTTCGCCATATCTTATGATAAATTTTCCTAGTAACAGGCTTTCTAGCCTGGATCAGAGTATCTATAACTGATTCAGAGAACCCACGCTTAGCTAGAATTAAGCGTTCAATCTCCAAGCAGTCAGTTGCAGAGAAACTAGGTTTGAATGTTTGAATGGACCTTGGATTAGAAGGTCCTGCCTCAAAGGTAGCTTCCATGGTGGAGCCGATGACATATTCACCAAGTCTGCATACCAAGTCCTGCGAGGCCACGCAGGAGCTATCAGAATTACCGAAGTCTTCTCCTCTTTGATTCTGGCTACTAACCGAGGGAGAAGAGGAAACGGTGGAAAGACATAAGCCAGATTGAATGACCAAGGCGTTACTAGAGCATCTATCAATGTCGCCTTGGGATCCCTGGACCTGGACCCGTAAAAGGGAACTTTTGAGTTCTGGCGGGACGCCATCAGGTCCAGTTCTATGTTGTCCGACTGAAATCTGATGAATTTGGCCTCCGCCAGCTGAGGCCAGGCCTGGAGAGCGTTGAATATCGCTCTCAATACTAAAATGTTTATCGGGAGAAGAGATTCCTCCCGAGACCATAGACCCTGAGCTTTCAGGGAGTTCCAGACCGCACCCCAGCCTAAGAGACTGGCGTCGGTCGTGACAATGATCCACTCTGGTCTGCGGAAACTCATTCCCTGAGATAGGTGATCCTGAGACAACCACCAGAGGAGCGATTCTCTGGTTATCTGGTCCATTTGTATCTGGGGATACAAATCTGCATAATCCCCATTCCACTGTTTGAGCATGCACAGTTGCAGTGGTCTCAAATGAATTCTGGCAAAGGGGACTGTGTCCATTGCCGCAACCATTAGACCGATTACCTCCATGCACCGAGCCACAGAAAGCTGAGGATTGGCATGAAGAACTCGACAGGAATTCGAAAGTTTTAATTTCCTGACCTCCGTCAGAAAGATTTTCATTTCTATCGAGTCTATTATTGTTCCCAGGAAGGGAACCCTTGTGACCGGGGACAGAGAACTTTTTTCTACGTTCACCTTCCACCCGTGAGATCTTAGAAAGGCCAACACAATGCCTGTATGCGCCTTTGCTCTGTGAAAAGACGACGCTTGTATTAAGATATCGTCTAGGTAAGGTGCTACTGCAATGCCCCGCGGTCTTAGAACCGCTAGAAGGGACCCTAGCACCTTCGTGAAAATTCTTGGAGCGGTGGCCAACCCGAAGGGAAGAGCCACAAACTGATGCTTGTCCATGAAGGCGAACCTTAGGAACTGATGGTGATCCTTGTGGATAGGAATATGCAGGAACGCATCCTTTAAATCCACGGTAGTCATATATTGACCCTCCTGGATCATTGGTAAGATTGTCCGGATAGTTTCCATCTTGAATGATGTAACTCTGAGAAATTTGTTTAGGATTTTTAAGTCCAGAATTGGCCTGAAAGTTCCTTCCTTTTTGGGAACTACAAACAGGTTTGAGTAAAAACCCTGTCCTCGTACTGCAGTTGGGACTGGGTGTATTACTCCCATCTTTAAAAGATCTTCTATGCAAAGTAAGAATGCCTGTCTCCTTGTCTGGTCTAAAGACAAGCGAGACATGTGGAACCTTCCTCTTGGAGGAAGGTCCTTGAATTCCAGAAGGTACCCCTGAGAGACAATTTCTAACGCCCAGGGATCCAGAACATCTCTTGCCCAGGCCTGAGCAAAGAGAGAAAGTCTGCCCCCTACTAGATCCGGTCCTGGATCGGGGGCTACCCTTTCATGCTGTCTTGGTAGCAGCAGCAGGCTTCTTGGCCTGTTTACCCTTGTTCCAGCCTTGCATGGGTTTCCATGCAGGTTTGGACTGGGAAGCATTAACCTCTTCCTTAGTGGCTGTAGAAGTAGAAGCGGGTCCTTTCCTGAAATTGCGAAAGGAACGAAAATTAGTCTTATTTTTAGCCTTGAAAGGTCTATCTTGTGGAAGGGCATGGCCCTTTCCTCCAGTAATATCAGAAATAATCTCTTTCAACTCTGGCCCGAAAAGGGTCTTACCCTTGAAAGGAATATTAAGCAATTTTGTTTTGGACGACACATCCGCCGACCAAGATTTTAGCCAAAGCGCCCTGCGCGCCACGATTGCAAAACCAGAATTTTTCGCCGCTAATTTAGCTAACTGAAGAGCGGCATCTGTAATGAAAGAATTAGCCAACTTCAGGGCGTGAATTCTGTCCATAACCTCATCATAAGGGGTCTCCCTCTGTAGGGAGTTCTCTAGTTCCTCACACCAAAAAGCCGCTGCAGTGGTTACAGGAATAATGCAAGAAATTGGTTGAAGAAGAAAACCTTGTTGAACAAATATTTTCTTAAGCAAACCTTCCAATTTTTTATCCATAGGATCTTTGAAAGCGCAACTGTCTTCTATTGGTATAGTGGTGTGCTTAGCTAGTGTTGAAACTGCCCCCTCCACCTTAGGGACCGTCTGCCACGCGTCCCTTCTGGGGTCAACAATGGGGAACATTTTCTTAAATATAGGGGGGGGGGGGACAAAAGGTACACCTGGTCTCTCCCACTCCCTGGTCACAATATCTGCCACCCTCTTAGGTATCGGAAATGCATCAGTGTGTACCGGGACCTCTAAGAATTTGTCCATTTTACACAATTTTTCTGGGACCACTAAGGGGTCACAATCATCTAGCGTAGCTAAAACCTCCTTAAGCAGGGCGCGGAGGTGCTCTAGCTAAAATTTAAATGCTATAGTATCTGGCTCTGCCTGCTGAGCAACTTTTCCTGAGTCAGAAATTTCTCCCTCAGACAGGCCCTCCCTCACCGCCAAGTCAGATTGATGTGAGGGCACTACAGATAAATTATCCGCTGCGTCTGATTGCTCATTTTCTGTATTTAAAACTGAGCTTTCTTGGAAATGCTGGCAGTTTGGATAAAAAAAGCTGCGAGAGAATTATCCATGACTGCTGCTAATTGCTGCAAAGTAACAGGGATCGATGCGCTAGATGTGCTGGGCATCGCCTGCGCGTGCATAACTGGTGTTGACACAAAAGCGGAAGATAAAATACTCTCCTCGTTACCTTCAGCTAAAGATACATCTTGGGCTACATTTTTAAGTGTCATTGTATGGTCCTTAAACTGCTTGGACGCTATAGCACACTTCAAACATAAATTCAATGGGGGTACTGCCATGGCTTTTAAACATATAGAACAAGCGCTATCTGAAGGCTCAGACATGTTTGACAGACTTAGACAGCACTAAAATGCAATAAAAAATACTTTTGACAAAAACGTTACTGTGTCTTTAAATAATAAAAGTGCACACTTTATTACCAAAACATCAAATAACCATCAAGGAAACATCCGATTTTAATGACATTTTCACCACATTATCCTAATGCTTTGAAAAGATTGCACACAAATTTTCAGCTCAATTAACCCCTTAATGCCCAAACCGGAGCTAAAACATGAAACACACTACAGTATTATGCCACAGCTACTGCTGAGGCTTTTACCATCCTTAGGGATTATTTGGAGTAGAAATAAGCCTGTCTGAAGTCCCTCTGAAGTCTCGGGACACCACACGTAAGGCTGCATGGACTGTCTTGTCAAAAACAAATGCGCAACTGAGGCGCGAAAATGAGGCCTCCTCCTCTGCATTACAAAGTGCTGGGGCCTTTCTGAGGAGATTAGGAGTCTAATCAAATGCCAGGCGAATAAAAAAAACCATAAGAGTTTTTATAAGTCACAAAAACACCTAAACTATAATATAATTATGCTAAGAAAGAATCGATTAGGCCCAAAATAGTGTCAACCAGCAACTAAGCCCTTTATTTAAGCCAATATTTTATACATAGTCTAAGAAACATGGCTTACCTTCCCCTATGGGGATTACTGACAGTCTTCTAGCATTACTGGGTTTTGTTAGAAAAATGACTGATCATACCTGAAGCAGTTAAGCCTGCAAACTGTTCCCCCCAACTGAAGTTCTCCTGTATTCAACAGTCCTGCATGGGAACAGCAATGGAGTTTAGTTACTGATGCTAAAATCATAGTCCTCTCAGCAGAAATCTTCATCACTTTCTGCTTCAGAGTAAATAGTACAAGCCGGCACTATTTTAAAATAACAAACTTTTGATAGAAGAAATAAAAACTACAAACTAACACCACAAACTCTTTACCACCCCCGTGGAGATGCTACTTGTTTAGAGCGGCAAAGAGAATTACTGGGGGGGCGGAGCCTGAGGGGAGCTATATGGACAGCTCTGCTGTGTGATCTCTTTGCCACTTCCTGTAGGGATTGAGAATATCCCACAAGTAAGGATGAAGCCGTGGACCGGACACACCAATGTAAGAGAAAGAGACAATATATATATGGAAGTGTAGTATTATAGCATGTAATTACTCTTCCTTTCGAATCAATTGGTACAGCATAAGGCAAAGAAAGGCCGTTACCACGCAGGAGAGAAAGAGCACAAATTAGCAAACACAGTCCCAGAAAGTATCCTGCCAGTGGTCTCAAGGCCTACTTATTGCCTAGTGGTCAGTCACTGTAGTTATCCTTCAAAATTTAGCAATAGCAGTCTCTGTTTTAAAACGGCAAATACCTCCCATATAAGAAACAAACATCCATTTATATATCTTGTGCGGATTTCAAGAATATAAGCTTGTCTTACCATATATTGGTGATTCTGGATCCAGGCCAGTAAGCTTACAATCCGACTCAGTTGCAGATGTTGTCTAGTATGGGTGAAATACACGTCTCTCCTCGGCACTCAGATACTTCCCAGAACACTTCCGGGAAGCCACTCCATGCGGCTCTGTGCGCTCTGTGTCTGACGTTCAGCCGTTGTTCAATGCGTGTCCACTTGCTATGACGCTGACGCTGTACGGCACCTCAAGCCAATCACCGAAGCTCCGGAGCTCAAGCCAGGACATACAAATCCAATATCCAACAGAAGAAAACCCAGCGAACTCAGGCTTAATCAAAAACGGGTGAGTTTAATTTGAGTCTCAAAACATATGCATATAAACCAACACACTGATAAACAAAAAAAAGTGAGGGGAGATAAAATGATTAGCATAAAAAGCTTAAAGAATGATAGTTACGCTGTGACCATCGGCTACCAGTCGGTCTTACACGTTTCGGCTGGGAAACTTAGCCTTAATCATAGACCTAAAGTGTATCCGGTGTTCAGCCTTAAGTAGCCCATTTAATGAGACCCAAGGGTGAACAGCTGACGGTCATAGCGTAATTTATTGCTGAAAACTGACTGGTTAACAGTAATGTGATATCAGATATTTAAATAGCATGGAAGTACATACTCTTACAAGTATACAATAGAATATATTACCATCAATAAAACCCATAGGATATGTTTAACATGATATCAACACAATACTTAAACTATCTAGGTAAATGTTGACCTGCAATTCATTTGACTAGTAATATGTCTAAAAATATTTCTTAGTTTTTAATTAGGGGTGAGGAGAGTATTTCATTTTATGAATTTATGAATTGGAAGCGACATTGTCTAGATTAATGGGACATCAGTAATGAAAAATACATAATCTAAGTACATTACTAATATAGCATATCCCCCACAATTCACCTCATAGTCAGGTTTACCAAGAATATGTGTCTTGCAAAGAGTACAATCAATCAATTTAGTACCATTAAGTTTATTCACTCCTAACAGTTTTTTACTCCTAACAGTTTTTTAATTTTATATATCAACTGTTTCTCAACTCTTCATTGGGTCCCTAGATCGTAGTATGTATTATTTCCAAAAGTTAATAATGTCCCCAGCTACATTAAAGCCTTTGGGACGTCTGGTCTGGAGGGTAAAAATCCAGAATGCTTCTCTATATAAAAGTCTTTGCATTCTGTCACCCCCTCTTGAAGTGTGAGAGATTCTCTCTATCACTTGCCATTTGAAACTGTTGACTAATTTATTGTGCTCATAGATAAAATGATGCACCAAGTCAGACAAATCCCTTTCTTTGTCAATATTATTCAGGTGCTCTCTGATGCGTGTACGTGCCTCGCGTGAGGAGCACCCCACATATTGTTTGTTACATAAAGTGCATTCCACTAAATAAATGACAAAATTAGTTTGACAATTAGTACACGAAGTAGAAAGAAAAACCCTTTATGTGCTTCTAGACTGAAATTTATCTGTAACGTATGTATGGCTGCAGGCTATACAATTGGAGAAATGGCACTTGTAATGTCCCTTAATCTGTAGCCAGCTGCTTCCTGTAACTGGAGGCTTTTTTATCATACTAGGGGCTACTAAGTTACCAATTGTACGTCCTTTTTTGGAGATGAAGTTTAGACCCTCCCTAGCTAGATCTCTGAGGCTATCCTCCCCTGTTAAAACAGCGAGGTGTTTGTTAATAATGTCACA
The DNA here is from genome assembly GCF_027579735.1 of Bombina bombina. NCBI lineage: Eukaryota > Metazoa > Chordata > Amphibia > Anura > Bombinatoridae > Bombina > Bombina bombina. The sequence goes on from NW_026512252.1 coordinate 24,024, forward strand.
AATTGCTTTAAATTGTGGGCTGAAAGTTGTAATAAAATTTGGTTTGAATGCATTAAACCTAGTATTAGACTTGTACCTATTCTGTTGCAACATATTTCTATCTAGTCTGTCCACTTCTAAAAATGCTCTATTAATAACCTTCTTATTGTAACCTCTTTCCAAGAGTTGTTGTCTCAGAACAACAGACTCCTTGAGAAAAACATAATTTATGTAAGAACTTTCCTGATAAATTCATTTCTTTCATATTAGCAAGAGTCCATGAGCTAGTGACGTATGGGATATACATTCCTACCAGGAGGGGCAAAGTTTCCCAAACCTCAAAATGCCTATAAATACACCCCTCACCACACCCACAAATCAGTTTATCGTATAGCCAAGAAGTGGGGTGATAAGAAAAAAGTGCGAAAGCATAAAAAATAAGGAATTGGAATAATTGTGCTTTATACAAAAGCGTATGGGATAATGACTACCCAAGATGTGGATCTTCCACGCAAGAGTCACTAGAGAGGGAGGGATAAAATAAAGACAGCCAATTACGCTGAAAATAATCCACACCCAAAATAAAGTTTAAATCTTATAATGAAAACAAAACTGAAATTATAAGCAGAAGAATCAAACTGAAACAGCTGCCTGAAGTACTTTTCTACCAAAAACTGCTTCAGAAGAAGAAAACACATCAAAATGGTAGAATTTAGTAAAAGTATCCAAAGAAGACCAAGTGGCTGCTTTGCAAATCTGATCAACTGAAGCTTCATTCCTATACGCCCAGAAAGTAGAAACTGACCTAGTAGAATGAGCTGTAATCCTTTGAGGCGGAGTTTTACCCGACTCGACATAGGCATGATGAAACAAAGATTTTAACCAAGATGCCAAAGAAATAGCAGAAGCCTTCTGACCTTTCCTAGAACCGGAAAAGATAACAAATAGACTAGAAGTCTTTCGGAAATCCTTAGTAGCTTCAACATAATATTTCAAAGCTCTAACTACATCCAAAGAATGCAACAAGTTTTCCTTAGAATTCTTAGGATTAGGACACAATGAAGGAACCACAATTTCTCTACTAATGTTGTTAGAATTCACAACCTTAGGTAAAAATTTAAAAGAAGTTCGCAACACCGCCTTATCCTGATGAAAAATCAGAAAAGGAGATTCACAAGAAAGAGCAGATAATTCAGAAACTCTTCTAGCAGAAGAGATGGCCAAAAGAAACAAAACTTTCCAAGAAAGTAATTTAATGTCCAGCAAATGCATAGGTTCAAACGGAGGAGCTTGAAGAGCCCCCAGAACCAAATTCAAACTCCAAGGAGGAGAGATTGACTTAATAACAGGTTTTATACGAGCCAAAGCTTGTACAAAACAATGAATATCAGGAAGACTAGCAATCTTTCTGTGAAAAAGAACAGAAAGAGCAGAGATTTGACCTTTCAAGGAACTTGCAGACAAACCTTATCCAAACCATCCTGAAGAAACTGTAAAATTCTAGGAATTCTAAAAGAATGCCAAGAAAAATGATGAGAAAAACACCAAGAAATGAAAATCTTCCAGACTCGATAATATATCTTCCTAGATACAGTTTTACGAGCCTGTAACATAGTATTAATCACAGAGTCAGAGAAACCTCTATGATTGAGAATCAAGCGTTCAATCTCCATACCTTCAAATTTAAGGATTTGAGAACCTGATGGAAAAAAGAACCTTGCGATAGAAGGTCTGGTCTTAACGGAAGAGTCCACGGTTGGCAAGAGGCCATCCGGACAAGATCCGCATACCAAAACCTGTGAGGCCATGCTGGAGCCACCAGCAGAATAAACGAACGTTCCTTAGAATCTTGGAAAAAGAACTATAGGCGGAAAGATATAAGCAGGATGATACTTCCAAGGAAGTGACAATGCACCCACTGCTTCCGCCTGAAGATCCCTGGATCTGGACAGATACCTGGGAAGCTTCTTGTTTAGATGAGAAGCCATCAGATCTATTTCTGGAAGTCCCCATATTTGAACAATCTGAAGAAATACCTCTGGGTGAAGAAACCATTCGCCCGGATGCAAGGTTTGGCGACTGAGATAATCCGCTTCCCAATTGTCTATACCTGGGATATGAACCGCAGAAATTAGACAGGAGCTGGATTCCGCCCATACAAGTATTCGAGAGACTTCTTTCATAGCCAGAGGACTGTGAGTTCCTCCTTGATGATTGACATATGCCACGGTTGTGACATCGTCCGTCTAGAAACAAATGAACGACTCTCTCTTTAGAAGAGGCCACGACTGAAGAGCTCTGAAAATTGCACGGAGTTCCAAAAATGTTGATTGGTAATCTCACCTCCTGAGATTCCCAAACCCCTTGTGCTGTCAGAAACCCCCATACAGCTCCCCAACCTGTCAGATTTGCATCTGTTGAGATCACAGTCTAGGTTGGAGGAACAAAAAGAAGCCCCCTGAACTAAACAATGGTGATCTGTCCACCACGTCAGAGAGTGTCGAACAAACGGTTTTAAAGATATTAATTAAGATATCTTTGTATAATCCCTGCACCACTGGTTCAGCATACAGAGCTGAAGAGTTCGCATGTGAAAACGAGCAAAGGGAATCACATCCAATGCAGCAGTCATAAGACCTAGAATTTCCATGCATAAGGCTACCGAAGGGAATGATTGAGACTGAAGGTTTCGATAAGCTGAAACCAATTTCAGACGCCTCTTGTCCGTCAGAGACAGAATCAAGAACACTGAATCCATCAGGAAACCTAAAAAGGTTACCCTTGTCTGAGGAATCAAACAAACTTTTTGGTAAATTGATCCTCCAACCATGTTCTTGAAGAAACAACACTTATAAAAGACTGGAAAGGTTCTTTCTAGAGAAAATAAGCAAAGGGAATTGAATCCAGTGCTGTGGCCATAAGACCTAAAACTTCTATGCATATATAGCAACTGAAGGAAATAATAGAGACTAAAGGTACCGATAGAGGGAACCCAATAACATTATCCCTTGTCTGATAGAGACAAGGACAGTGACACAAACTATCTGGAAACCTAAAAAGGGTGACCTTTGTGTGAGGAATCAAGAGCTTTAGAAAAAGAAGATCCTCTAACTATGTCCTGAAGAGTAAGTGAATCATATGAGATTCCGCATCCTCAGAAAATAATCTGAATGAAAACAGAAAAATGAAAATATGCATTTATTGTATCTAATGAAAACAAATAATGCTATCATAAAAAGGCAAAATAGTTTGAATAAAACTCCAAAACCCGGTTCCTCAAAAGAAACTGGAAGAAATACCCCAGAAGATTCCAGGTCTGAGCAGCGCTTGAACCCCATGGGTGCCCAGCCATGCTTCAACAGTACCCAAAATATATAGGACAGAAACACAGTTAAAGAAAGTGTTAGCCTTGCTGGAATAAAATCAAAGAAATTTTGGACAAAATAAATTTCAAAGAAGCCTTAACCAGCCCCTTACCAGCCAAGCTGGAATACGGCACGTACATCGCAAAATTAGGGAGCTGATTTCGAACTCCAATTATAGACATGTTACTTGGGAAAGAACTCAGGAATTTGTTCCTTAATAAGAACAACCAAACTAGTATAAGCTTAAAGTTTTAGTCTTAGAACTCAACCTTGAAGCCCAGAGTAACAGTTAAGAATTGAATCCAATTATAAAACAAATAATTGATTATCTTAGAACAAAGGAAATATGGATTTTTTTTTTTTTTTTAATCACAAAATTCTTCTAGCTAAAAAAGCTAAAGACATAGATTAACCCTCATTTGCGAAAATATTCAATAAAATGAAGACACAAATGAAATTATTAGCATGATAGTCCAGTTTAAAGGACCAGCCAATACAGTGGACTTGCATAATCAATAAATGCAAAACAACAAGACAAATCCAACAGCACCTAGTCTAGTAAATGTTGTCCCTTTAACAATGCTAAAATAAATCATAATCTGATACTTGATCTTAAAGTAAACAGAGAAAATGAAGCAATTGCAATATCCAAATAAATCACAGGACCAAGAAAAGTACCTGAAACTAAATAATTTTCCATAAATAAGATACAACTATCTAAAGGAAAATAAATACTATTTTGCTATAAAAACAATAGCATAATTAGTAGAATTAGAGATAGCCCCAATAAATTGGAGAACCCTCCAAATTGAGTTTAACTGCTGGCAAAGAATATAGTTTAAAACCTTTGAAGAAGGAATAAAAGAAATTCTCAGCCTATTCCATTCCCTAGTATAGGGAATTGGAAAGAAAACCTCTAAAGAAATAAATAGGCAGAAATAATGTCAGCTAGTCTTAAAGAACTAGTTACCTTAATATCCAAAATAATCAACACCTTTTCAACAAAGAACAAATGTACTAATAATTGAAAAATAATAAAAAAGTAGATTTGTTAGTGTCAATATCTGATGAAGAAAATTTCTGAAAAAAACATCATCAGAGAAGGATAAATCAGTATGGTGTTGGTCATTTGAAACTTCAATAATTAAAAAAGAAGTGAAAAAGACCTAAAAATTTTATTAGAAGGCACGAAGTCAGACAAAGCCTTTAACATAGAATCAGAAAAATATTTCTTATAAGTCTTCTAAATATTTCTTGTAAGAAAAGAAAATATATAAAGCATAAATACTAATGGATTGTAAAAGTATAACATAATATCTTATTACAAACCATAGCTAAAGATAAACATTTATAACATTTAAAATAAATGAACTTAGCTTTGGTAGAACTGAAACTCAGTTAAGCGTTTTTCCAAAAGTGGCTTCTGATTCAGGGTCAATCTGAGACATCTTGCAATATGTAATAGAAAAAACAACATATAAAGCAAAATTGATCAAATTCCTTAAATGACAGTTTCAGGAATGGGAAAAAATGCCAATGAACAAGCTTCTAGCAACCAGAAGCAATAAATAATGAGATTTAAATGTTGTGGAGACAACAATGACGCTCAAATTTTTTAGCGCCAAAAAAGCCGCCCACATTATTTGGCGCCTAAATGCTTTTGGTGCCAAAAATGGCGCCACATCCGGTAACGCCGAAATTTTTTGGCGCAAAAACGTCAAAAAAATGACGCAACTTCTGACTGTCTGAAAATAAGGAACGTTGAACATCCTGAATCAAGGCAAATAAATGTTTAAACACATATATTTAGAACTTTATATAAAAGTGCCCAACCATAGCTTAGAGTGTCACAGAAAATAAGACTTACTTACCCCAGGACACTCATCTACATGTAGTAGAAAGCCAAACCAGTACTGAAACGAGAATCAGTAGAGGTAATGGTATATATAAGAGTATATCGTCGATCTGAAAAGGGAGGTAAGAGATGAATCTCTACGACCGATAACAAAGAACCTATGAAATAGACCCCGTAGAAGGAGATCATTGAATTCAAATAGGCAATACTCTCTTCACATCCCTCTGACATTCACTGCACGCTGAGAGGAAAACCGGGCTCCAACCTGCTGCGGAGCGCATATCAACGTAGAATCTAGCACAAACTTACTTCACCACCTCCACAGGAGGCAAAGTTTGTAAAAACTGATTTGTAAGTGTGGTGAGGGGTGTATTTATAGGCATTTTGAGGTTTGGGAAACTTTGCCCCTCCTGGTAGGAATGTATATCCCATACGTCACTAGCTCATGGACTCTTGCTAATTACATGAAAGAAATCACTATTTGTCGTACAATTCCTTTTTAGCCTTGTAAATTGACCCTTAGCCACCCCAAAACCTGTATTCTTGGGGTGGCATGATCGGGCATGAAGTATGGTGTTGGATGTAATTGGTTTTCTATATAGTGTAGTTGTAATTTTTGATGAGGAGGGTTCTCCTATCAAATATACGTCAAGATAGGCAATTTTAGTTTTATCTGATGTGTAGGTAAATTGTAGGTTCACCTGGTTATTATTTAAATACATAGTGAACCTCTCCATTTCTTCTTCAGATCCCAACCACACAAACAAAAGATCATCAATGTACCTTTTATATGATCTTATACAATGTTTGTAGGGATTGTTATCTCCAAAGACGTGGGACCGCTCCCACCAGCCCATGAATAAGTTTGCATAGGCTGGGGCAAATTTGACACCCATGGCGGTCCCACGTCTTTGGAGATAAAAAGAATCATCAAATTTAAAATAATTATGAACCAATAAAAATTCCAAACATGTTAGGATGTAATCCTTTAAATTGGTATCATAATTACTATAGTGATCTACGGAAAATTTGATTGCTTCCATTCCTAGATGATGAGGTATGCAAGAGTTGAGCCCAACAACATCTACAGTTAACCAGGAGCATTCTCTACTCCATGTGAGTTGTTGTAAGCTAGTTAGTAAATGTGTAGTATCTTTGAGAAAAGAAGGAAGTTGTTGGACGATGGGCTGCAGCAACGATTCCAACCAACTTGACATTCTCTCAAATAGAGATCCTATTCCTGATATAATAGGTCTTCCCTTCACCTCCTCCAAGGATTTATGCACCTTGGGGAGGTGATGGAAGATAGGAATGACAGGTGATTTAACATACAGATAATCAAAAGTATCTTGATCGATAATACCTTCCTGCAGCCCATCATCCAGCAGCTCCAAAAATGTGTGTGTATATACACACACATATACACTATAACTGTCCACTTAAGTTGGAAACTCCAATATTAAAATACCAAAGGGCAAATAACGTTCCTGTTCAAAAAGTTATCAAATACTTAACCCCTGAGGATGATTTGAGTATATATATATATATATGCATATACATTGCAACCCACGGTTGATCTGAGTATACATAGATGCATATATATCAAACTTTTCACCCAAGCTGAAAACTCCAACATCAAAATATTAAAGGGCAAGCAACGTTTCTGTTCAAAAATAAAACAAAGACTGTTAAAGTCACGCTGGAATATCATGAATTAATACATGTGCTAATATCATATAATAATCGTTGGTAATACTTATGACGGGAACTAACTAATTGTGGACATATTTTTTAACAATTAACCATTGGGGTTACTTTAAGAAATATACATTGATCATAACCGTCAGTTATATGTGCATATGTACTGCAGGAAGGTATTCAATATAAAGTATCTACTAATTAATTCTAGTGAGGATACGTAAGAGTGTTTTTAGGAATTTTTCCTATTTTATGATATAACTAATAAAAGTTAAATTTTAAATCCATTCCACAAGCTCAAACAAATGTCCTGATTAACTATATTCACTCCAAGCCATCTAGAGTGCTACAAGTCTTTTTAGAGCAAGTCTCTTCTTGCTCTTTTCAATTGTAGTCGTTTTAATACACTAGCACCAAGATCTAAATAAATATTTTACTGTATAGAAATAAACAGATCATAGGTAGCCTTAATAAACAAGTAGTGCCGTTGGTATCCTTTTGCTGTTCAAAATCTGTAAGAGACATCCAGTGGAGTAGATGACCCCTGGGACGGATAGCTATGTTTCACCTTTTGCTTGCGCTTAGCAGGGCATGGTAAGGCATTGAAAGTCACAGAAACCAACATTTGTAACTGATCAGCGAAATCTGGCGGCCAAAGGGCCCCAATCACGGGAGAATTAGTAGGTGAGCTGCATGTGCAATAGGAGATGAGTGTAGGCAAGGCACCACACGGGACGGAGAACCCTCAGAGGTGGACGGCTCAGTTGTACTAAATATCTTATTCTTTTTAGATATTGCAATTTTATCAAAGCATGTGGAACAGAGTTGAGCAGGCGGATCAACTGGGACCTCCTCACAATAGACACAGTTATTAGGTTTAATAAAATAGGGAGTACCCTCTAACATATTAGAGTCCTCCATAGCTTGTGCCTTTATTGCGGACTAGATAGAAATTAAATGGCACCTTTATACCCCAATGTCCGGTGCACTCACCACCTCCTATGACCTGGACCACAGAGAAACTGCTTCGTCTCTTACAACCGCTGTTCAAGAAGAGGAAGTTAAAGAGGCCACACCCGGTCATATGGAGTGCCATACAGGACCGCCCCTGCACCAGAGTGAAAACGCGCCAAAAAAGGCCTACATCAATCTCTCAATAAGAAAACTGACTGTTCACACACTGACAGAGATTCATCTCTCACGTTGCAGCAATAAATACAAATAATATTATGCACAAATCCCCCCTCTTCAATGGGTATTAACTCTTGATTCTATACAGAGAAAAGGAGACACACTGTGACCCTTTCTTCTTACCTTATCATATGTGTATAAATGAAACGATCTTACCAGAATATATGCCGTGGAACAGGAATACGGCCTTTCAAGTGTGACAGGGTAGTAGCATCGCTCCTGACATGGACTTGATAGCAGAAAGCGGGCAGCGAAACTCATCAATGCTGATTGCTTATGGAGCTGTTAATCTGAGCCGGGATGGTTTCGCAGAAAGACTCTCCCTGCATCTCCAGACTCTAACTTTCATCCATGCTCTCACTGAGAGGCTGACAGGACAACTTCAAACTCCAGTCCCATTCCGGAGTACTAACCTCCATAAGAGACTACTCCGAATCTTCCGACATTTCTCTGCCAACCTCCTGTGATGAAAGGCAAAGAATGACTGGAGGATGAGGGGAGTAGGGGAGGTATTTGAGGATGAGGGGAGTAGGGGAGGTATTTAAGGCTTTGGCTGGGGTGTCTTTGCCTCCTCCTGGTGGCCAGGTTCTTAATTCCTACAAGTAATGAAGCCGTGGACTCTCCCTCCCATTAAGATGGTAATCCGCCTCCCAATTGTCCACCCCTGGAATGTGGATGGCAGATAGACAATCGCTAGCCTCCGCCCACTGCAGAATGCAAGTCACCTCCTTCATGACCAAGGAACTCCGAGTTCCTCCCTGGTGGATGATGCAAGCCACTGAGGTGATGTTGTCTGACTGTAATCTGATAAACCAGACTAAAGATAATTGAGGCCAAGCTTTCAAGGCATTGAAGATTGCTCTCAACTCCAAGATGTCGATGGGAAGAGAAGACTCTTCCCAAGACCACAGGCCCTGAGCTTTTAGGGAAGCTCAAACAGCTCCCCCAGCCTAACAGACTGGCGTCCGTAATCACAATCACCCAGGAAGGTCTCAGGAGCCAGTGCCTCAAGACAGATGTTCCTGTGTAATCCACCACGAGAAAGAGTCTCTTGTTAGGGGATTCAGAATTATCCTCTGCGAGAGACCTGAAGTCTCCGTTCCATTGACTGAGTATGCAAAGTTGCAGAGGTCGCAGATGGAACTGAGAAAAAGGATGATGTCCATGGAAACAACCATCAGACCAATCACCTCCATGTATTGAGCCACTGATGAACGAATAGCAGACTGGAGAGAAGAACAAGAAACAAGAGATTGGATTTTTTGACATCCTTCAGAAAAAATCTTTATAGACAGAGAATCTCTAATTGTCCTCAAGAAACATGCCCTTGTATCTGGAACTAGTGGAACTCTGTCCTAGATTCACTCTCCACCCGAGAGAACATAGAATAGATAACATCTCTATATGAGACTTTGCTATATGAAAAGATGACGTCTGAACCAAGAAGTCATCCAGGTAAGGCACCACCACTATTCTCTGAGATCTGACCACAACCAGAAGAGCCCAGACTTTGTGAAAATACTGGGAGCCGTAGTAAGGCCA